>NC_034606.1:4247206-4251176 GCF_900095145.1 Mus pahari | reverse complement strand
AGAGAGAGAGAGAGAGAGAGAGAGAGAGAGAGAGAGAGAGAGAGAGAGAGAGAGAGAGAGATGGTAAGCAAACGTTTCAAAAAAAGTGCACAGCTCTTGGTCAGGAAGTCCAGTTGCCTGGAATGTGTTTAAATCATGTACAAATGTTTAGCTGCAAAGATGATCACTGAAGAATCAGCCTCAGTAGGAAAAAAAGCAGTGGAGAAACGGTGAAATTAGCCTTGCAGGTGCCCACTTTGTGGAGAAATGTGGAGTCACCAAAGTATTTATCATCATAAGGAGCAACCTGAAGTAAATAACTTACATAATAAGTCACTGCCAGATGCCATGGTGCACACCTTTAAAGGTACTTGGGAGGCAGAGGCAGGAGAATTCGAAATTCAAGGGTCAGGGCCGGAGAGATGGCTCAGTGGTTAAGAGCACTGACTGCTCTTCCAGAGGTCCAGAGTTCAGTTCCCAGCAACCACATGGTGGCTCCCAACCATCTGTAATGGAATCCAATGTCCTCTTCTGGTGTGTCTGAAGACAGCTACAGTGCATTCATATAATATATATATATATATATATATGAAAACAAAACAAATCCAAGGGTCATCTTCCATGTCTTGAGTTTCAGGCCAGCTTGGATTACAAGGGACTGTCATCATCATCATCATCATCATCATCATCATCATCATCATCATCATCACACCTGAAAGCCGTCTAGGACAGCAATAGGGGAAGGTACCAGGTAGGTCATTCAGAAGTACTTTAAAATGCTGACCTGTAAAATCATCCAGGGGCTGGGGAAATGACCAGTGGGTAAGGACACTTGCTCTGTGGGATGAGGATCTGAGTTCAGCTCTCCCGCTCTCACTTAAATAGTCCAGCTTGGCTCACACTTACAACCCTGGAGCTGGGGAGAGGTGACAGCAACTGAAGCTGGGGACTGCTGGAGGACAGCCTAGCTGAAAACTGATGAGCTCAAAATTCAGAGGGCACCCTGTCTCAGGGGAGTTAGGCCGAGAAGAAAGGTGAGGATGCATGATATCTTCCTCTGGCCTATACAAATATATATATATACAAATACACACATACATACAAATGGACAAATACACACATAAAACAAATAGTAAAATATTAATCTAAGCCAGAAGTGGTGGCACTAGATGTGGTAGTATACACTTTTATTCTAGCACTCTGGAGAAACAAGCAGAAGGAACTCTGTGAGTTCAAAACCAGCCTGGGATTTATAGTGAGTTCCATGACAGCTATATAGTGAGACCCTGTCTCCAAAATACCAAAATCTGACTGATATGACATATAATAAAAATCCAAAGTGGTGGTTTGAATATGGTTGGCCTAGGGAGTGGCACTAATAGGAGGTGTTGCCTTCTTGGAATATGTGAGTCACTGTGGGGGCGGGCTTTGAGACCCTTCTCCTTGCTGCCTGGAAGCCAGTGTCTTGCCTGCCTTAGGAAGAAAATATAGAACTCTCAGCTCCTCCAGCCCCATGCCTGCCTGGATGCTGCCATGTTCCCACCTTGATGATAATGGACTGAACTTCTGAACCTGTAAGCCAGCCCCAACCAATGCCATCCTTATAAGAGTTGCCTTGGTCATGGTTTCTGTTCACAGCAGTAAAACCCTTAAGACATCCAAGAATTGAGCAAACCTTTTCTAGAATTATTTTTTTATGAGTGTATGTGTATGCCTGTGTTGAATGTATGCCACATGTGCGGGTGCCCATGGACGCCTTGGAGCTGCAGTTGCAGATGGTTGTGAGCTGTCTGACTTGGCTGCTGGGAACTAAACTCGGGTCCTCTGGAAGGGCATCAAATGCTTTTAACCACTGTGCCATCTCTCCAGCCCTAGAAAAATGTTTTCAAAATCTTCCACACTCCAGGCCTATTTCAAACACCTAATCCAACCTGGTCACGGAGGCTCTGAGAGCAGGGTTAGTTTGGCTCACTGGCCAGCCGTGAGTGAGTGAGGCGGTGTGGACACTTGGGTCTAAATGTGTGTCAAGACTGCACATCTCACTTTTGAAGCCGCTACCCCATGCAACCCTTCTGGCTCGTCACACACATGATTCCTGCAGCCAATAGCTTCACTCACATTTCACAAGAGTTTTAAGGCCTCTTTGCCCTTTTCAACATGACTTTGGCAAGATCGCCCGATTCCGCAAAGCTAGTTCCTCCAAGTTCGCATCATGTTCTCTTTGTTCTCTGCAGTAGATGCTCTTTGGATCTGCTGATAAGTAAGTAACTGAATGTTTGTGAGGAAGCTTCAGAAAAGGTCCTACAGTGAAGCCAGCTGTCGGGGAGCCTTGATCCTGTACAGAAGGCGGTCAGTGAGAGGGAGGGGAGGTGTCTGTCAGCACAGCCCTACAGTGGTTTCAGCTTTAGAGGGTCAGTTTCCAGCCTCTGCTGTGACATCCCTCATAAAATGCAAACACAGTTGGAGCCAACACCACTTCTGTCCCAAGATCACTTGGGTGGAGTCCGGTGCAGCTCCCACTGAGGCAGAACTCCCTATGGAGAGTGCTTTTAAGGGCATACGACCACAGGTAGGAGCACATGCACACTCAGCCCAGAGGGTAGGAAAGGTTTCGCATTCACTCTTCAGTTTCAAAGTAAACAAAGATGGAAAGCGCCTCACACTTTGAAAATTAATTGGGGCTGGAGAGATGGCTCAGGGGTTAAGAGCACTGACTGCTCTTCCAGAGGTCCCGAGTTCAAGTTCCAGCAGCCACATGGTGGCTCACAACCATCTGTTAATTGGATCTGATGCCCTCTTCTGGTGTGTCTGAAGAGAGCTACAGTGTACTCATATACATAAAGTAAATAAAGTAAATAAATCTTAGAGAGAGAGAGAGAGAGAGAGATTTTTAAAAAGGAAACTAATTATATCTAACAATTGTAATTACAGAAAACTCCCAAATACTCATTATGACACAGAACTGGTCACCTCCAGGCATGTGAAGGAACAGAGCCGAGGGTCAGTGGGTACTGCCAAGGGGCAGCCTGGCTGGCACATTGGCCAGAAAGCTGTTCACTAAGGTAACTCAACTGGGGCAGCGTTTCAGTTTAGTTTGGGGGAAGGTCGGTCACATTTTAATTGCCTGCCTCCATGGTAGAATGGCTATTTTTAAAAACACTCTTTAAAAAAAGATGTTTTTCGAGACAGGGTTTCTCTGTGTAGCCCTGGCTGTCCTGGAACTCAGTCTGTAGACCAGGCTGGCCTCGAACTCAGAAATCTGCCAGCCTCTGACTCCTGTTCAGAAAAGATCTTTAAAATCTCTCCTTAATAACAAAAGCAGAGCATGCTCACTCCAACAAAGCAGAAACACAGAGGCAAAGAACAGCGGACTTCCCCCTGCAGGGAACAAAGCATTCCCTAGCTGCATGCGTGCTGTCTGCCTGCATTTTCTACTCCAGTAAACATTCGATTAGGACAAACATTTTCTCCTGCCACTCAATATTTCTCAGGTTATAGGATGCCTTTTTTATGGGGTTGGGAGGGTAGAGACAGGACTTCACTGTGTAGCTCTGGCTGTCCTGGAACTTGTTCTGTAGACCAGGCTGGCCTCGAACTCAGAGATTTGCCTGCCTCTGCCTCTCGGGTGTTGGAATTAAAGGTATGTGCCACCAACGCCTGGCTGGCAATATGACTTTTAATGTTTATACTGCAGCCCCTTATCTTGCTGAACCACAACTTCCAAGAAGACCCTTTGTAGCCAGGTATTTAGAGAATTACTATATATATACTGTATATATATTAATATACAGTAAGCTGTATATTAATATAGCTAAGACAGACCAATTATCCCAGCACTTAGGAAGCTAAAGCCAGAACACAGGTTTGAGGTCAGCCTGGACTATATAATAAGACCATCTCAAAACCACACCAAAAAAAAAAAAAAAAAAAAAAAAAAAAAAGAGGCTTGAAAGGAGACCCATTAATTAAAAACCCTTGCTGTTCTCGCAGG
>NC_034606.1:4232131-4247177 GCF_900095145.1 Mus pahari | reverse complement strand
ATATATATTAATATACAGTAAGCTGTATATTAATATAGCTAAGACAGACCAATTATCCCAGCACTTAGGAAGCTAAAGCCAGAACACAGGTTTGAAGTCAGCTTCGAGTATATCCAGGGCTAAACAGAAAAACCCACCAAAAAAAAAAAAAAAAAAAAAAAAAAAAATGGGGCTAGAAAGGTGACCCATTAATTAAAAACCCTTGCTGTTCTCGCAGGTTCCCAGCACTACACAGCAGCTCACTACTGTCTGTCACTCTAGTTCTGGGGGACTCAGCCCCACCAGGCAGCAGACACATATGTGAATATAGAGCGTACAAACCTGCCTTTCAGAGACTGTGGGATGATCTGTGACCCTTCGGCTGTGGTATTTACCTTATTCTAGTTCTTTTCATCTTGGCCAACTTGTCCGAGTAATTCTGGATCATTCCTGTCATAAAATCTGTTTCTTGCCGGGCATTGGTGGCTCACGCTTTAAATCCCAGAACTCGGGAGGCAGAGGCAGGCTTTGTGAGTTCAAGGCCAACCTAGTCTACAGAGAGAGTTCCAGGACAGCCAAGGCTACAGAGAGAAACCTGTTTCAAAAAGATCAAAACCAAAACCAAAATCAAAACAAGAATCTTGTTTTTTAATTAATAAAGCTAAGCCCTGATCCCTGTATCAGCCACTTGTATACTTTTTATGACCTCAGTTTATTCTTAACTACACTTCCTTCGTGAATCATGCTTGTTTCTCATCAATATGGATGGCATACATAGTTTAAGACTTATTTTACTATTTTTAATTCTATGTACATATGCGTGTTTGTGTGAGGATGTATGCACATATGTGTGCTAGTGCCCAAGGCTGCCAGTAGAGTTGAGCCCCGGAGCTGGAGTTTCCGGTGGCTGTGAGTCACCCGGATGAGTGCTGAGTCAGGCTGTCGTGGGTCCACACCTCTAGTCCCCACTTTACATACTTTAAGAGGATGATGTACCAGGACCCTTGTGTCTCAAACAAGATTCTCCCAACCCAAGTTCCAGGGGCTACTGACCTGAGAATATCCACCCCAGAGGTGCTCAGTCTCTCAGTTCAGTATGAGATTTTATTCCTGGCCTAAATGAAGGACAGCTGTGTGGCCCGATGTGAAATAACATAGAACTCTGAACCTGGTGTAAAACTGCAGTAGCAAGTCTCACTCCTATATTATTTAATATCTCTTCTGATCTCGAAGCTATAGTCTTAGCAGTATTTTCTGAAAATGAGTTTGTTGGCATATTTTTTAAGCTATGTTAATTGGGTTCTTATATCTACAACCTTTCCAACCCGTATTCCACCCTGATCCCTTCCAATCCCCCACACTAGGTAGGAGAGAGAAGGTTGGGAGGGGAAGGGGGCATAGACCTCTTTAGACTACTTCCTGCTGATTAGGGGCGTCAGGTGGCTAAGGGCTAGTCCGATCTTCATCATCTGAATACCCAGCAGTCCAGGAAACGCAGCAGCAAGAGCGTCAGCAAGAACTAGCAGCAGCAGCAGGGGAGCAGCGGCTGCCACGGGCCCTCCCTCTGGGGCACTCCTGTTTATCTGCTCTCCAGAATCCCCAGAACTAAACTATCTGTAGCTGGCAAGAAAATCACACCCGCGCCCGTGCACCAGGCAAATCGTAATCACCTGCTATGAAGCAGTCTCTTATCCACACCTGGGATTAAAATAAAAATAAAGTCACATAACTGTTTTGTTTTAAGAAACCAAAACTCTCACTACATGAGTTCCCTGAATTACGTTCTATTAAAGGGAAGCACAGGGAGGAGAAGGAAGGAATGAGTGGGGGAAGAAGAGGAGGGGGAGGGGAGAAGGGGGAGGAGAACAGACGTCGGGCGGAAGTGGGGCTCAGGGGAGAACGCGACAAAGTAAGGGAGAAGGAGGATAAAGAGAAAGGAGGAGAAAAGGAGTGAGGGAAGAGGAGAAGAGGGGAGCAGGCCACACCCCCCACCTTCCTAAACGTTTGTTCTCCCAATCCCTCCCTCTCCTGCCGAGGGCCCAGCGGAAGCCACTTCCTGGACCCTGTCTGGGAAGAAGTTCTCAGCGTCCTTGCCAGCATTGCTTATCTGATTTCCTGAACCACTTATCTAGCAGCCCCGGGAGGCTGCGAGGGCAGAAACCCTCCAGTGAACCACTGATTTCACGGCCTAGCTGCCCTGCGGATCCTGTGCCCTCACGGTGCCCCTGGCCTGCTGGAGGCCTCGACTCACTCGGGTTCTTAATCAGATGCCCTTTGAGTCTGGAGGGGCTCATGAAGAGGAGGCAGGCCCACAGCCTGGCATCTCTGGATCCTAGGAGCCGCCACCAGCCCAGACCTCTCTAGAGGGGGAAAAAGGTCCACTCCAGATGTTGGAGAGGGCGATTACCCTCAGAGATTACTTCATCCAACTCCATTTTGCAGGTGAAAATCAAAAAAAAAAAAAAAAGAAAGAAAAGAAAAAGCGAATACTCTGATCTTATGTTAATTACCTTATTGGCAATACAGTAAAGAGAAACTATGTTCCAGGTTCTTTGGAAAGACAGACAGGAGAAGTACCTAAAACAGTGTTTTTATGGGGTTCACTGAACTGAGAACTGAGGCAACGCTGTGGGCTGAGCGTGGGAAGGAAAGCGCCGGTGACCTCCGGATCCACTCGGGGCCAGCTCTTCACAGACTCACATCCATGGTTTAAGAAGAGAACACACAATACCTGCGCCTACTTCAGGCAAGAGAAAGAGGGGAGTTTTTCCAGATCACTCCAGGCTTAATCTCATGTGTACAATCCCAGCAGGCACCACAGGAGGGACGCCAGACATTTTCAGCCCCAGATCCTTAACTTGGATACACTTGCGTGCTCAGCGTGGGCCCCGAGATTTATCCCATTTCAGGATTCTAGGCTTCACCTTAAAACCAGCCTAATTTCCCGGGGATAACTCCATCCAACCATCTATCTACCCCCAAGCTCTGCGGTCCTACCACCCAGCTGCTTTACTCCTGCCAGTCTGCTGAGCGAACACGGGCCACTCCACCCTTACTAAAGCGCCTTCCTAGGGTCCACGCTTGCTTTAGTCCTTCCTTTCCTCTTTCCCCAACTTGATCCTTGGCTGAGGTTGGAGGGTGAAGGTGGGCTCAATGTCAGAGTGTTTGCCTAACACATGGCTACCCTGGGCTCCAGTCTCCGGCTGAAAATAACGACAATAACAACAACAGCAACAATAATAATACTAGTGAGTCAAAACAACAGAAACTGGAAAGCTGTGAGCATGGGCCTTTAAGGGAGAAGTGGGCCCTTCGGTGTTTCTATTTATAAATCCACAGTTTAGATAAGCACGAGGACCACAATATAAGCAGTAAATGTGGCTCTCTCCTGCCCCGGAGGGCGCCAGCATTAGCGCTTGAAGAGGAAGCACTTTCCTGGGAGTGCCAGTGAAATCATACCTCAGCAAAGTGCTGCCGCCCATCCGCCCAAGTTCACTCTCCTGCCCGAGTTCATTACAAAGTAAAATGCGCTGCTTCGCGTGCAGGGGCAGCGACTGCTTTCACTGAATGCCCATTCAAATGCACCAGCCAGTCTCTACAGCCCAGACTTATTTTCATAATAATATAGGCTGAAATCCCCTGAAATCCCAGCTTTGCTAGTACTTTCCACAAAATTCTCAAGATGCGGCGGATGTTCAAGGAGCAATTCAGAATGTATAGTCTTTAATAAGTAATATTGCTACTACTCACAAAGCACACCGAGTTACAGTATTTCCTTTCCTCATACAGTTGGGATGTAGGAGGATAAAGATCCCCTCAGATTCTTTCTAGCTTCTATTCCCATTAGCCTTGTGCCATTTACTGGTAAGAAAAGACTAGAGTGGAGGCTGGAGAGCACTGGCTGCTTTCAAAGGTTCAATTCCCAGTACCCACAATGTGCTCCACGGTCATCTGTGAGTCCAGTTCCAGGGAATAACATGCCTCTTATAACCCCTGCAGGCAGGCACCAGGCAAGCAAGTGGTGCACAAACATACATGCGGGGGAAAATAAAACACAAAATAGTCATGTGTGTGTGTGTGTGTGTGTAATGTGATGGCACATGCGGTTGATCCCAGGACTCAAGGATGCAGAGACAGGTGGATCTGAGTTCCAGGACAGCCTTCCTTGTCTACAGAGTTCCATGACAGTGGGGGATACACAGGGAAACCCTGTCTGGGAGGAAAGGACTTACAGTGGAACTGGGGACATCACTGTGCTTGCCTGCCATGTGAGAAGTGTTAGGCTTCACACACACACACACACACACACACACACCAGGATTGCCTAAAGAAAAAGAAGTGCAGCAGTGTAAGATACACCTTGCTGGCAAAGAAGAGAGAGAGAGAGAGAGAGCTGTTCCGAGGATGCTGGCTTTATCTAAGAGGTGAACTATAGGGCGGGGGTGGGGGGGAGCATCCAAAAGGAGTGCCATTGAAGGACTCTCACTTATGGGTCTTCACTAAGCAACCAAGGACCAACTAGACCTCATGGGCCAAAGCAGAATTCCTGTTCAGCCTGTAGCTGCTCACTGAGGAATTCTTCCTGGGCAGGGTTGCCAAGCTGATGGCTCCAGTTTCAGAACAGGTCTATATTGCCCTCTGTTTAGCTGAATGGCGATCCCTGGGTACCACGGCCTGGGATGACAGAAACTGCGAAGACACCCCAACATGGGCACCAGGGATTGTTAGTGAGAACCCCAATAAATCCTCCTCCCCCTCTCTCCTCCCCTCAGCATTAAAGTTAACCCATTAAATTAGACAGGGCAACAACCTGCTGCCATCACCAGACCACACATGGCATGGCAGAGGTGATGAAGATGGGCTGCTTGGGTTCATAAATGTGTGTGAGCAAACACATCTGGTAAGACTCAAGTGCAACGGTCAATGCTCACCAGGTAATACAGGAGGAATAATAATAATAAGTAGAGAGTTGTTAAGGAGGCCAATCAAGAAGAGGAAGGAGGGAAGAAAACACCATGGTTCAGGCAAGTGGGAATGGAAGAAAGAGAAAGACACTATCCCCAAAGGCTCATTACAAAACCATCACAGTAGCCAGCATACTGATGCATGCCTTTAATCCCAGCATCCCAGGCAGAGGCAGGTAGACTTCTTGAGTTCTGAGGCCAGCCTGGTCTACAGAGTTACAGGACAGCCGGTGTTACAGAAAGAAACCCTGTCTCGAAAAACAAAAAATAAATCAGAAGTGTACACTAGATATCTGGAGGCTCCAAAGGCAGAAGCAGGATTGGGAGCTTAAGGTTATCACTAGCTAGTGAGCTTGAGGCTAGCCTGAGCTATGTGAGCCTTTCATCTCAAAAAACAAAAGCAAAAGGAGAAGGAAAAGGAAGAAGGGAGGAGAGAGAAAGGAAAAAAATATGCCTGGACCAGAGTCCTAAAGGGGCTGAGGCAACCCCCTGGCTTATCTAAGAATTCTTCACAAGTAGATGTAACAATGCAGGCCTCAGAATAAGTCTTCTCTGAACAGACTTTCAATCGCCCATCTCAGACTGCGTTCTTGGTTTAGTTTTGGCTCCGATGTGTCTCTCTGCTTGACTTGACGAGATACTTTCCTGAATTTGCCCTTCACTTACTATTCGATGCTACACCTGGCTGCAATGCCCACAGGCAACTCCAGCACCAACCACACCAGAGGCTGAATGAAGCAAGAGACCTCAAACTCAAGGCTAGCCTGAGCTACATAAAGGCTTTGTCATTTTCAGTTCTTCTTAAAGGGGCTCTGGGCCCATTTAGGTAGCCTGGACCTTGTAGTCTGTTTCCAGCATTATCTTTTTTTTTTTTTTTTTTTTTAGTTTTTAGAGACAGCGTTTCTCTGTATAGCTCTGGCTGTCCTGGAACTCACTTTGTAGACCAGGCTGGCCTCGAACTCAGAAATCCNCCTGCCTCTGCCTCCCGAGTGCTGGGATTAAAGGCGTGCGCCACCACGCCCAGCTTCCAGCATTATCTTATGGTCATACTTAAAACTTCAAGAGTCCTGGAAAACAACAAAAACAAACAAAAGAAACCTACAGCATCCTTTTCTTGGCCCAGTTGTTTCAGCAAGGACCAACATCCCACGGGAACTCTGAGCTGCAAAATGGAATCCCAACTCAGAGAAACCACAGCCCTCAGGAGAAGCTACAAAGTTAAACCAAAGAAGGACAGCTGGGTTTCTAAGCCCAGTCCAGCCTTGGACCCAGTGGAGAAAAAGCTTGGAGGACTTCAAATAGGCCTCTAGCAGCCTGTAAACAGGTGAACTGTCAAAATGACCCCAACCAGGCACGCGTCCCTTAGCCGCCACAGTTTAGCAAAACAATGAACACAAACAACCTTGGGAGGAGGCCTAGGAATTCTTGCATCCCAGTAAAATCTTACCAGCAGTAGCTCCTCCAGGGATAGCCTAAGGAAAAGCAGGAGTCTTTCCTTTCACTTGGGTATCCGTTAGCATCTAAAAAATCCAGGTTTTGCATTTATTGTGTAGAGTGGTCATTGAAAGAATTAGCTCTATAATTAACCCAATCAACAAATAGAGCCTGGGTCAAAGCTTATGTGCAGATGACTGGGCTGTATCCAGAGAATCAAAGGGCCACCTCCGAGGGCTTTTATCAGCGGCCTAGGGAGCTCTGTTTGTCTGAGCAATCAGAGATACCAGGAACTGCTATGTGGAATCCTATTCTTAAGCACAGACATAATTTATTCACAGATTTTTTTTCTTCTCTATTTTGGTAGTGTTGCCCAATGTTTTATGATTTATTTCGGTAAACCAGTCTTGCCTGTGTGTCAATTCACTTGGTGGGTGACGGGATGCCAATGAAAGCATCTGCATTGTTTTCCTCCAGGTGCCTGTGACCAGTCCGACTCCTCTGATGGATGCAGCTTGCAGAAGCTGAGTGACAGCAAGGGAGAGAGAAGGCAGTCTTGTCTGCACAAGCTGATGTGACAGGTCTGAGGTGTTCAAGACTGTGGTAGGCTAAATTCCAAGTCAGGAGATACGGGGTGTCTAACACATACCCCCTGTACACGGACTGTCCTTTCGAGTCAGCTCTAACCCAGGGCTTCTCTACTGTGTGTACATTTATCCACTCTGCTATAACAAGAATGCACAATTTAGCCCCTGTAAAGGAACAGAACATTGGACCTCCACATTAACCCCTCACGTGTTAGGAAAGGAGGCAGACTGATGGTATGGGCTGGGTCCTCTACCCTGGGTACTCACTGGTTACTTCTTGACCACCCCAGTCAAGCTTAACTTTGTTATTGAGCAGGTGCCTGGATCAGCTGAGAGAACTGATTCATTCATTTCTTCCGAAGCATGCGCATCTCCAGGCTTTTCCTGGGAAACCTCTACTCTGCCTGCGTATCCATCTTCCGGGCTTGGCCCCTCATTTCCTTCAGGTCTTCCTTCACAGGCCACCTCAGAGAGGTGGCCTGCTCTTTGGAAACACATCCTCCTGAATCCTCACCCCTCTTCACATATGGCTTTCAGCACAGTATCTGTCCTTGCCCAATTGATTGTTTCACAACTGGTTGACCTTGCTCTCCTAACATATGCTTAACTTGTAAGCACCCCGAGGTTCACCTGTGAATCTCAATATCTCAATCAAAACGTCCAATATCCAAACATACTTGAGGTTAAAAAAAAAAAAAAAAAAAAAAAAAAGAGTAGGTATTTGTACTGGTAGAGATGTATTTGCATTTTTTTTTACCTTAAGGGGTATTTAATATAGCTTAATGGAAATGAATGCTTTAAAAGTAAGGAAAATTTAAACTAAATCTATCTAGTCAACTCCTTAAGCTAAAACACACAGAGTGATCAGGTTGTAGTAATAGTAATCAGGTGGGGTGGATGGGGAAAAGGTATTAATGCTATGAGATGATCTGCGGTGTTTCTCGTGCCCAGTCTTGAAATTCCAAAAGAACAATAATGAATTGTGCTGGGTTTTTAAAACTGTTTTAAAAATTATTGTAACTTTTAGGCATTTGTCTGGGCTGTTTTAAATTAATGTCTATTTTTGGATTGCACTTCAGTGTAGTGTAAGCCCCTTATGAGTACGGCGTGTTTCCTTCACCTTCATCTTCTCCTGTAATGCTTACACACTACACTGCAAGCAATGCATGACTAGAAGGCATGTGTTATGCTTATGAATCTCTATATAGAATCAGTCATTACATATGCACATGTATGTGTGTCCTCTCGATTATTTATACAGTTTTGGTTTTTGTTTTGTTTTGTTTTTCCAGACAGGGTTTCTCTGTGTAGCCCTGGCTGTCCTGGAACTCACTCTGTAGACCAGGCTGGCCTCGAACTTGAAGATCCACCTGTCTTGGCCTCCCCAGTGCTGGGATTAAAACTGTGAGCCACCATCTCCCAGACCTCCCAGAAGAGTCTCAAACAGACTCTTGCTTACAAATATACTTATTGACAAAGATCATCAACTGTCATAAAAGGTTAAGATAGGAGAACAGAGCCTTTTAAAATGCATACAGAGACAAAATGTCCTTTTTTTCTTCTTTGCTTTAATGAATGATAACATCAGCAGGGCAGAACATGCAAAGCAGAACATTTCAGTCTGAAAAGTTCACTGTGGAAAGGCTGACTCTGGGTTGTAAGAAGGCTCAGGGGTCAAAGCGCTCGCTGCCATGACCAACAACAATCACGGGTAGAAGAAAAGAACTAACGATTTGTGTACAAATCGTAAGTTGTGTACAGCTTGACCTCTGTGTGCAAGCTTTAATCACACACACACAATCAATAAATATATAAGTAAAGAGTGATATAAAATATCACTCTTTATACTAAAAATATCCATCTTCAAGGCAAACTTTCTAACCAGAAAACCTTCCTATGCAATCTAAAAAGATTACCTATATCTCACTGGGATTTGGAATTTAATCTCTAAGAGTTTGCTCTGGGGGAGTGTTTCCAGAAAACACAGGCAGGCCTCCCAGGGCTCATTTACCCGGAAACACTGTAAGCCCAGCTCCTGGACTCTCCCATGCTCAGGTGCCTGAGCTTCAGCTAGGTATTCAAGCACTTTCTCGTGAGTCCCAACCTCATCAAATGCCTCATCAACCCTGGCCCATCCCTTCAGGGGCCAAAGTAGACAATTAACAGTAAGAAACTGAATCTTGGGCGGTCATAATGGAGTTTGCCTTAATCCTAACACTCCAGATGAAGAAGCAGGCGAATTTCTGACTTTGAAACCAGCTCTTCTACAGAGTGGACAGCCAGGAAAGCCAGGAAGGCTGACAGACAGGGGGTGGGGCGTGGAGGGGGAAAAAGGGGTGGGGGGGAGGATCTCAGATTCTATTTTTTTAAGATTTATTTATTTATTTTTATGTATGTACACTGTAGCTACACAGATGGTTGTGAGCCTTCATGGGGTTGTTAGGAATTGAATTTTTAGGACCTCTGCCAGCTCAGTCCCTGCTTGCTCCAGCCCAAAGATTTATTTATTATTATACATAAGTACACTGTAGCTGACTTCAGACACACCAGAAGAGGCAGTCAGATCTCATTATGGGTGGTTGTGAGCCACCATGTGGTTGCTGGGATTTGAACCAGGACTTTCGGTACAGCAGTCAGTGCTCTTACCCACTGAGCCATCTCTCCAGCCCGATCTCAGATTCTAAAACGTGACCCAGAAGTCATGGTCTACTTCAAAGCGTTCTCCACAATCTGAGCAGAGAAAGCAGGGGAGGTCTGATCCTGGTCTCCTTACAGTCTTAAGGAGAAAACTCCTTAGTTTTCTCAGGATGCAAAATGACATCCTGAAAACCACTCCATAAAAGCTACTTTCATTAAATGCTCATGTAATTCTAGATAGACATTAGCCATAAAAACTAGGTAATACATACTCGTTAAGCCAATTGTTAGTACTCAGTACTTAGACTCAATAGTGAATAAATTATCCCTATTGGTGCTAAGTATAACTTGGAGAACATAAATACCCATCCACTTTCGTTCTTCGTTCGTTTGACTCATGCAGTGCCACAGAACTAAGCAGGCAAACTGAGTGTTAATTGTGCAATTAAAGTAAATGTGCACCCTTTTATACATCAAACTCAAAACAAACCAAAATAAAAACGAAAAACAAAACGTTGTTGTCTTGGATTGGGGTTATATGAGTTTTCAAACTCAGATGATAATTCCAGTACCAAGAGAGCTAAAGTGGAGCTCAAGATGTGGGTGGGAGTATCTCCTACAATCAATCTTTCCCAACCCTAAACTTTCTAGCTCCTGGCCGAGTTCCTAATACTAGTTCTTCGATTCCGGTATCGACTAGCGTAGATAAATCCTAAAGGGAGACACAGTAGTAAGTTTTAAAGTATGAAAACAAGCGTCCTGGGGATCGGCCGCATCGCGACTTTGCCCATCCAAAATCGGATCAGGCCCTCTTCCCTTCCAGGTCCTCAACTTGGGGACTGGTCCTGTGCTCTTCTCGGTCAAGACTCAGGAAGGTCTCCTTGGAATGGCCACACCAGCCGGGTTAAGTTACCAGGGGCAGCAAAAGCGCGGCCTCTGAGCCTTCCCAATAGGACGCAGCCAGTTCCCAGCCTAGGACGCCCCGGGAGGAGGGGGAAGGAAGTGTCGCCACCGAATGGAAGGAGGGCAGCGGGACCCACCTCCCGCTCCCTCCTGCTCCCGCCCTCGGCCCCACCTCCCCCGGCTCGCACAAAGCCGTCCCCAAGGCGGGGACCGCGACGGACCAGGCCCCGCGCCCCGCGGCTCACGCGGCTCCAGGCAGGCCAGAGCTCCGGTCGAGGACGTGGAGAGCCCGGAGTCCCGGTGCTCCACCGTCCTCCCCCACCCCCTTGCCATCGACAGCCCTGGCGAAGGCCGATCGAGCCCCACGCTCGAGGTGGCGGCCTCCGAACTGTGGGCCGCGCGGTCACCGGACGCGTATGAGCCAGAGACGTCGGGGCGCAGGGAGACCGGCCCAAGTGTGGGCGCTCCTTCGTACTCGGCCTCAAAATCAGTCCCCCCATTCCCGAGAGGTCCTGTCCCGCACCTGCGCGAGGTGGCTGGCCACTGCGTGGGCGGCGGGAAGGAGCGAGGCGCGGGCACACCCACGGACCCGCCATCGCGGCCTGCCCGCGCCTCCGTCCCGTCGGGGACCCGCGCTGGGGCGCACATGCACCCCGGGTCGCCGCAGTGGGGAAGATGGCCGTGTCTGCAATCACATAAAAGCCCTTTGTTGAGCGCACACAAAAGAGGCCCAGACCGCTTTTCCAGCAGGCCCTTTGGCCTAATCGAAGGAAGTCGACTGAACTTCCAACCGGCCCAGGAAGTCTGAGGCTGGGGAGCACCTCCAGGCAAGGGGGTAACTACAGGCCTCCCGCCACCATCTGCCAAAACCTCAATCAGTGCCCAAGGGTCCGTCAGTCGGGGCAGTGGGAGCTGAGCTCATTTGTCGGGGAGGAAGCAAAGAAAACCCACGTTTACTTGCAAGGCCCCAAAACGGGTATTAAACATTCACGTTCGTGTAGGGTCTCTCCCCTGAATCCGGGTAGAAATAATCCGAGAGGGTCTGGATCCACCAAAAAGAAAAAAGTAAAAAGAGAGGAAAAAATACAAAACCAAAATCCAACAATAGCGACTTAAAAAACAAAAAACAAAAAAACCACAACAAACCAGTTGCCATCAGCCCAAAGGGGCAGCGGCAGCCGCCGCCGGCGCGTGCGACCCACTTACTTGTCCGACTCTTGTGACATGTTTGATCCAATGAACTCGCTCCCCTTTTCCTGGAGCCTCAGCCTCTGGTGAAACTGGACTTTCAAGTCTGTGCAGGTGAAGGTGTGTGAGAGCGCCCGAGATGGCAGAACAAGAGCTACAGGTAATTCTGCTTTCGTCCCCCCTCACCACTCTCGCTCGCCCGCTCGCTCGCGCCCTCACCTAGCCGGAAAGGTGGGATGGGGGGAGGGAGCCCTCACATGGGGCCCGCGCTCGGAGGCGGCCCGGCGGCGCGGAGTCCTCCCGGATCGCGGCAATGGGCAGACACAGAGCGCAAAGTGGCGGACTTGGGCGGCCACAGGTAACTTTCTCGCAAGGCGCTGAATTCTTTCACTAAAGGGTACAAGCCCGAGGGCCGAGCTGCGCGGTGATTGGCTGCGGTGCTCCCTCAGGTGAGCTGCCATTGGCAGAGGCGCGCTCAGGTAAGGCCCTTCTCCAAGTGCAGGTCACTCACTGCGAAGTTTACCTGAGTGGAGCGGTGGCACGCTGCAGACTCTGCGAGCTGACTTCTACCCACTTTTGGCTTTCTTCCCTGACTAGGGGCAGGGTAGAGGTGATGGGAGAGACGGAACGGGGAGCGCCACCGCAGACACTAGGTACCGTGGGTACCGAAGGACGACAGAGTGCTGAACCCAGAAATCAACAAGCCACCCGGAACCAAATGGCCAGTTCACCACCTGCCACTTGATACCTGCAGGACGAAAACTGTGTGGCGGGCAGAAGAGTCAGGAAACTAGAGTTACGCTATGCTGAGTGGGAAAGGAACGGATTGTCGGGTCTCTTGCGTAATTGCATTGTTAGCATTCTTATCCACAACAAACTTCTCCTGCTCTGATGCATAGAAGATAGCAGGTCGTTTTCAGTTTTCAAGTAGTCGAGCGACCTTTCCTGAACTGGATCTATGAAGTGCGGCGAGGGTTTAATGGAGAAAGGAGATTCGGTTGAATAGACTCTTAAGATGTCCCGGGCGCACCTCTTGCATCTCTCCGCAGCCTGGGATTCCTGCGCTGCGGAACAACTACTGCATCTGTTCCATAAGCCTGTCGTCCGTTGACATTTCTAAGCAAGCATCAACATTTACATTGTAATTCAATAGAAGCAGCTACTACAAAGGCTCTTTATCCTTGCAGTTTAATTTGGTTGCCAGGGGAACAACGCAGGATGAAACTGACTTGTTTGTGTGGGTTCTCTTCTGGTCCGGAACAGTGCGAAGTAGCCAGGTGTAATTTATAATCGCTACGAGAGTAAAGTATTTGTGGGAGTTCTAACAAACAGGGATCTAGCCCATCCATGAGTATGGTGGAAATACAGGAGGGTATGGAAAGCCTTGCCACATTTATTTCAAGTCAACACAGGAGCACTGGAGCTGTCAAACTTGACACAACTTCTGTATTAAACCTTTGCAGGTCACATGATTCGGGGGAATTAAATTTCGGGAGTAGGTTTGGTTGTTCTTTATTTCCACTCTTATCAAATGACTTTAACAATTTTATTTTATTTTAGGTAATAACATAAGCACCCATACATGTACTTTTTAGAAACAATGTATTTTTAACACAGTTTGAACAGGTATCCTTGTGGCCCTTACTTTCTTTTTCCCTCCTCTACAGACAATCACATTCGGCTGTTGTGTTGCCATGTGGGTAGGTGGCTCTGTGGCTTGCCCCCTGTCGTGCACATCTCCTGATGCATCAACGTGGTTTGACCACTTGCTACTCCTTATGAGCTGCTAACTCCTTTACTTACGCTTTTGCTTCCACTTCCAGCCCCCAGCATGGTCTCTCCTCAGGTTAGAGACTAAGACGCATGTATCTGGTCAAGTTTCAGTGGCAACAGAAAACACTGATGTAGTGTTATGGTATTTTCTTTTTTATCTTTTGTTTAGTTTATTACGAACCTATCCTGATATGTTTCTATAACAAATCTACCAAGTGACTGTAAAATTTAGTTTCCAAAAGACCAACTATCCCATTCCATCTTCTCCCTGAAAACAAGCCTGCAGAACCCCTACCCCCGGAACCCAATGGAGATGAGCTGTTTTATGGATGGGCTGTCTTCCTGGGACACCTTGTTCTATGTCCCGAGTCATCTTTGAGGACTTACAGTATTTTCTTTTTTGTTTTACTTCACTTTGGGGCACAGTGTCCTTGTGTAGCCCTCACTGGCCTGACCCTTGCCATGTGGACCAAGCTGTTTTCAAGTGGTTTTTGTCCTCTGCCCAGCTCCCAGGCACTCATCACCACACCTCTGCTACTTTAAGAACTCTTGAGTTTTGGTTATTTTTAAAATACAGTTCTGTGACTTTGCCAGGCTACACAGCTTTCTCTGGTTTTGAGGGTGTCTTTCCCTGGTTTTGAGGGTGTCGTTTTATTACAGAGTTTCCCTGCCTTTCCTTGGCTTCCTCTGCCTCCCTTCACTCCGCGTTTGCTGTGGTGCTCCTGTGGCAGAGCCTCCTTCCTCTGTCTGCAGCCTTTCACTTTGCATTCCCAGGTACGAATGAGGTCATGAGAACTTCTTCAGCAGCCTCATGGGGGTGGTGAATGGGCTTGCTCACTGGTGGGCCTGCTGTCTTTCCCTTAGAGCTCCTAGTTATCAGGAGATCTGGGACCTCTTGCACTCTGGAGCCTTCAGCAGGCGCGTGGTGTCTGGCCTGGGTGAGCCACCCTGCCGCCTTTCTCACTCTTTCCTTTCCTGGAGGGCTCTGTCCCCGTCTCCCTGTGGCTAGTGAGTACGTGCTCTTCCAACTTCTCCCTCTGGTTGCCAGGGGCAGGACAGGGAATCTGAATTTTTTTCCTATTAGGAACTAAAAAGCCCAAAGAAAAGCTGCCTGACTCTGGGATACAGTCCCATGGAGCGGTAACTTCCACCGAGTGCCTTACACAAGGCAGCCAACTCACCTGGCACCACAACAAGTTCTGAGGGGATTTTTATGGCCTGACTCTGTGCATGGAGAGAGAGGTCTGCAGACAAGTGAGGAAAGACTCAGTAAGGGACACAACAGTTCCAGGTGCCGCTGTCCCCCTGTCCCCAGTTTCAGCTGCATGTCTCTCCCTTGTGCTCCCAGGATCCCGAGTCTCCTTGACACAGTCCCCTTTTAGTGGCCTCAGGCATCTCCAAGGCTCAGGTCATCCTGTGTTTTTAGAACGACTGAGTCTTGGCGTGACTCCCCCTGTTCCCTTCATCCACTGTCCTGTCCACCACTCTTGGTTAGGGGTTCTGTTTCTGTTATAAACGCCACAGCCGGGGCTGGTGAGATGGCTCAGTGGGTAAGAGCACCCCACTGCTCTTCCGAAGGTC
>NC_034606.1:4230722-4231966 GCF_900095145.1 Mus pahari | reverse complement strand
GCTACAGTGTACTTACATATAATAAATAAATAAATCTTGGAAAAAAAAAAAAGCCACAGCCAGATGGAACTTGGAGGAAAGAGGTTATTTCATCTTACATTTCTACACCATGGTCCATCCATGGAAGTCCGGGCAGGAAGTGAAGCAGAAGCCACAGGGAGGAGCACCCATCTTCCTCAGAGCTGTGTGCAAACCTCTCCTTGGCTTACTTTTCCTTCATATTCTTTGTTTTTGTGAACTTAGCCATTTATGACCTCTTACTGTCCTTTCTGGGGGAGGAAACAATCAATGTGGGTCAGTTTGCCAGCTTTAAATATGTCCATTTCCAACTTATCCAAAAAGCTTTTTACCAAATTCCACCACATTTGTTTGTACAAACAAAATCAGTATGTGATCTGAACATGGCCAGTTTGAAGCCAGGTGGGGCGATAGAGTCTGTAGTCCCAGCATTCAGGAGGCGGAAGCAAGAGAGTTGCTGTGAACTGCTTTCTGGTGTACCATCCCTGTACTGCAAGACACTGGCTCTATAACTGGGAAAAATCATGACTGATCATTCCTTCTGCTGTTTTATAATGATCAAGATTCTTCTGACACCTAATAGCTCAGCATTGAGTAGATAATTTAGTCTTCCTCAGGCTAATCACGGTGTGCGTGAGAGAAGGAAATTGTCAAGCAGATCATTTTGAACGTCCCCCATGGGGCTCGAGAGAAGGATTACTAGTTAAGAGCACTTGCTGCTCTTACAGAAGAGTCAGGTTCAGTTTCCGGCACCCACAAGAAGGCTCACAGTCAACTGTCCAGTTCCAGGGAACCCAATGCCCTCTGAAGCCACAGATGTTCGTGCGAGCAAAACATCTATACACAGAAAATAATAAGAAGAATGGTGATAATAATAATGATAATAATAGAAATTGTCAACCGTGAAACCTCTATTACCCAATTGATTTGACTCCTTTGGCAGATGAGTTAAGTAAATCTGAAAGTTTCTGCCTCACAGATTATGAAACCATCTCCTTCTGAATTTGTCTCTATTCATCAGTGCTTCCTACTGAACCTGAATCTTAGGTAGGTGAGCAGCAGGAGCCTCCTTCTCCTGCTATGTCTGCGGGAGCCTCCTTCTCCTCCTATGTCTGCAGCAGGAGCCTCCTTCTCCTGCTATGTCTGCGGGAGCCTCCTTCTCCTCCTATGTCTGCAGCAGGAGCCTCCTTCTCCTGCTATGTCTGCAGCAGGAGCCTCCTTCTCCT
>NC_034606.1:4212402-4230507 GCF_900095145.1 Mus pahari | reverse complement strand
CTATGTCTGCAGCAGGAGCCTCCTTCTCCTGCTATGCTCTGTTAGAGTTTGAGAAGCATCAAATTGCAGCGTTCAGAATGAAGCCACACACACCCAGCCACTGTGTGCCAGTGTTGGGCTACCGTGGACTTTACCTGTGTAGATGAATCCATTCCTGTTCTAGGCTTGTTAATGTGATGGTTGGTCACTGTCCCTAAGTAGAGCAGCTAGCATATCAGAAATGAATGAATGAATGAATGAATATATAAATAGAAAGTGAACCTATAACCTACCACTGTATCTATCATAACACTAGACTTTCAGCACAGCATAGAATTTGATGGTCACTTTAAAAATCCACAATAAAACAAAAGTTCAAATAAAAAACAGGAACAAGTATTGTTTTCAGAATGGCTCTCAGCAGACACTTAGGATCAAACCTATCTGCTCCATAAAATATCAGAAGTGTAAAGAAAAACAAGTCTCCAATAAATTTATTTTAAGAATTAGCGTTTTCTTTAAATCTCCCATAAAGGGAGAAATTACATTTATTACTACTATAATTTAAATAACAATTTTTAGCATCTATTAAAGTTGCAAATACCATTTCAATAGTATCATTTAGTATTCATGCTGCCCTTTTCTCCTCCTCTTCCTCCTCCTCCTCTTCTTCTTCTTCTCCTCCTCCTCCTCCTCCTCCTCTTCCTCCTCCTCCTCCTCCTCTTCTCCTCCTCCTCCTCTTCTTCTGACAAGGTCTCTCTAGCTACACAGTCCTGACTGCCCTGGTACTCAGTATGTAACCTAGACTGGTCCCAAACTCACAGATATCTGCCTGCCTTTGCCTCCAGGGTGCTGGTATAAAGACGTGCACCACCATGCTCAGCCTGACCTTGCTTCTTTTGTAATGGTGAATCTCTTATAGGAAAGTTGGTGGCACAGATGTTACAGTAAGAAAGCCAATTTTTGAAGGCTGATTGATGATTGAGTTAAGCAAATCTGCCTGCTATGCATTACCTATCAGGAACCAGCACACAACCGAGTCTCTGTGAAGCCAGAGACAGTGGTATCTTTGCTGTTTTGCAAGTCTCACGTGGTGAGTTCGATTCCTGAGACCGGTGCAGTAGTAGAAGAAAACTAATTTCTGAAAATCATCTTCTGACCTGTTGATATGAGACTCAGAAGAAGATGCAAAGATGTTAAGATGACAGAACTTGGAAATTGGAGGGTAACTAAGGGAAGAAGCATCAATTTTGTAGTGTCAGAAATGTGAATTTGAACATCTGTGCACATTGCAGATCAGGACTGTTTATTCTATAAAACTTCAGAAGAGCTTAGAAATCAAGTTGCCCTCACTTAAGGTCAGTCGAGGTGACAAGAAGAGCTGATACCATGAAAATTGATCTTAAAGCTTGTTTTGAAGTAGGAGTATCTCATCAGTATAATACGTCTTTACCATGCACAAGACCCTAGGTTCAGTCCCTGACACCAAAACACCACAAGTAACACACCCACAAAAAAGTTGTAAGATCAGTGAGTGGGTCCCCACCCAGACAGAAGGGCTTCTGTTGGGATGAGTTTTTCAGGGGTGCCACAGCAAAGCACCCACAGGGGGCCTGATTACAGAGACAAACTTTCTCACAGCACAGGAGGTGATCTCAGTGCCAGCAGAATGAGTTTCCTCTAAAACTGCTTCTGTTCTTGGCCTCTGAGGAGCTCTCCACAAGTCTGTCTGTGGTCCTTCCACAGCACGCATCTTCTCATAGAGACAGCTATCCTGTGGTACTGACTTCACTTTACCTTTATGTGTTCTCTGTCTCTCTCTCTCTGTCTCTCTCTCTCTGTCTCTCTCTCTCTCTCTGTGTCTCTCTCTCTCTGTCTCTCTCTCTCTCTCTGTGTCTCTCTCTCTCTGTCTCTCTCTCTCTCTCTCTCTCCCTCTCTCCCTCTCTCCCTCTCTCCCTCTCTCCCTCTCTCCCCACCAAGTGGATTCCATGCATGGGACTCTGGTTACCAAGTTTTGCATCTAAGGCGTCTATCTGTGGAGCCATCTGCACAGCCCTTCCTAAGCCCTTGAATGCTGTCACAACTGGGGGGAGGGGATGACATTCCTTAACCTTCACTCACAGGCAGCAGGATACTGAAGGAGGAAGTTCTCCAGCTCGGGTAAGTCAGGGACTGAAGCTCTGGATCTATAGAAGGAGAGTAAGTGAAAGGACGCATGCTACCCAGGCTGATCCGATCGCTCGGCTTCTTCCTCACAGCCTTAGAGCCTGGAGCCAAGGCTGTACAACAACCGCCCAGGCCTCGCCCCCCAAGGCAAGAGATTAGAGGATTTTTTTTTTCCTTGCATGAACTAAAAGTCCTAGAACAAACTATTGTTGTGCAGGTGTTCCCAGTCAGAGAGAAAGCGAAGAGAAGGAAGGGACAAGAGAGAAGAAGGGAGAAATGGGAAAAGCCAGGGCCTTTTCTTTTCCTCTCTTCCCCTACCCCAGGGTACCAGCTTACACTATAGTGCAAGAGATGTCTCTTCAGAAAGATGGGAGGCTTCAGGGACATGAAGGTAGGGGAGTCCGAAGCTGGAGGTCCTCTACCACATGGTGAGCACAGGCAGCTGGAGGCTAGTGGGACACATGAAAAAAAGAGAGAAGAATATGGCTTTAAGGAAAACAGATATTACAGAGGCGGGGCCAGGTGTGGCACATGCCTTAAATTCCAGGAGTAGGAAGGCAGAGACTGGCAGATCTCTATAAGTTCAGGACCAGCCTGGTCTACAGAGTGAGGTCCAGGCCAGCCAGTGCTACGTAATGAGACCCTGTACACCAATCAAATACCAGAGAGTTTTATAAAAACTAATGGACATTTAAGATATAAAACTGAGCTCGAGCCAGGCACAATGGAATACTCATTTACTCCTGGGACTTCTGGGACAAACCAGGCGGATCCCTGAGTGTGAGGCCAGCCTGGTCTACAGGGCGAGCTCTAGAACAGCCAGAGCTACATAATGAGACCCTATACACAACTCAAATACCAGAGAGCTTTGTAATAATGGATAGACATAGCTGGAGAGATGACTCAGCGGTTAAGAGCACTGACTGCTCTTCCAGAGGTCCTGAGTACAAGTCTCAGCAACCACATGATGGTTTACAGCCATCTGTTAATTGAATCTGACACCCTCTTCTGGTGTGTCTGAAGACAGCAACAGTGTATTCATGCATAAATCTTTTTTTAAAAAATGAATAGACATTTAAGATATAAAACGGAGCTAGAGTCAGGCAGTGGTGGAATATTAATTTACTCCTGGAACTTTTGGGGCAGACCAGATGGATCTCTGAGCTTGAGGCCAGCTTGGTCTACAGAGCAAGACAGCCAGAGCTACATAGAAAAACCCTGTCTGGGGCCAGGCAGTGGTGGCACACCCCTTTAATCCCAGCACTCAGGAGGCAGAGGCAGGTGGATTTTTGAGTTCGAGGCCAGCCTGGTCTACAAAGTGAGTTCCAGGACAGTCAGGGCTACACAGAGAAACCCTGTCTCGAAAAACCAAAAAAAAAAAAAAAAGAAAAAGAAAAACGAAAAACTGTGTCTTAAAAAAAATAAACAAAAAAGATGTATTTTATTTATGTGTGTATGTGTTTTGCCTACATATTTGTCCATACATCACTCATGTTTGTGAAGCCTGCAGAGGCCAGAAGACATCAAACCCCATAGAGTTATATACTACTATGACCCGCCATGTGGATGCTAGAATCAAACCTGGGTCCCATCTGCTCTGCCATCTCTCTAGCCCTTGAACTTTTCAATAACAACAATGCTTGCTGAATTGTTCCAGGGAAACCAGGAAGAATATCAAGAACATATATAACAACAGGACCCAGGAAGCAGCAAGCCAAATGGAAAGGGAGCAAGAATCCCAAAAATGCTGTCAGTGTGAGAGATCTTGTCTCTAAAATAAAATGCTTTTAAAAGCTGGGTGTGGTGATGCACACCTTTGATCCCAGCACTTGGGAGGCAGAGGCAGGAAGCTCTCTGTGAGTTCAAGGCCAGCCTACAGAGAGTGTCAGGACAGTCAGAGCTACACAATGAAGTCTTGTCTCTAGATAGACAGACAGACAAATGTTTCATGGAGGCTAGGATGATAGCTAGGTGACTAAGAGCACTGGTTGCTCTTTGAAGTATCCTAAATTCATTACCAGAACCCACATGACACCTCACAACCTTCTATAGCTGTGGCCTCATGGTTTCTGATGCCCTCTTCTGGTGTGCAGACAAAACACCACCCATTAGGCATAAAATACATAAATAAATCAACGTTTTAAAAGAAGTATGGCTTTACAGAGGAACCACAGTTTGGATAAGGCCTTAGCTGTAACTCAGCCTGAGGGGCACTGGGAGTCAGAATACCTTTTTTCCCCTGTCCCTGCTCACTCCACCAGTTCTGCTCGCTCTGGCCCTCATCTTCATTCTCTGAACTGCCACCCTCGAAGTGAATGTCCTTCATGTGTTCTGCTGACCAGAGTGGCTCTCTTGATCTGGGGAGTCATTATTATTATCATTGCGTTGATGGTTTAATCAGCTATAAAGAAACAGAAGAAAGATGACATTTACCCAAGATGAAATGCCAAATGAGAACCGAGAGACCATGGGCAGGGTTCTATGGAACAGAGTGTTCCCTCTGTTTTTTAATGAGGTAAATATATTGTTGATGTCTCAAGCTCTTGAAAATGTCTCAACGTGGAAGAACAAGCAGCTAACAGCCCTTCCCTGTTTGAAACCTTCAGCAATTCTCAGTACAGATAGAGCAACCAATTCTATAAACCAAGATCTCCTTTCCTAACCCTGACTGCCCAGATCCATCCATGCTGTCCCACACATGGAGACCTCATCTGTATGAGGGTCAGTATGTTCTGAGAAGGGTTGAAGGCTATAGATGAGAAAAGTTTAGGATCTTTTAAATCACAAGTGTGAGTCAGCCAAAAATCTTGAGTTAAAGAATGGGAGGTAAGGTACTGGGCATGGTGCAAAAGTAGGTGGATCTCAGAGTTCTGTGTTAGCCTGGGTTACATAGTGAGACTCTGTCTTGGAAGAAAAACAAAATAACAACAACAAAACAAAAGGAAAGGATTTGACGTGACCGAGTGCACATATACCTTTGTATTGCACGCTGTTATACATGTTTTGTCTTAGTATTTTGCTTTAAAAGAGTTTCGTTGTGTTTTTGAATGAACTCTGAAACATGTCAACATTTGGTAGGCAGCCTTCAAGAGGCCCCAGCAATCCTTCTCCCTGGTACAGTTCCAACTGATGTAGCGCCAAGTATGGTCTACAGTGGGCGTCTCTCTTGGGTGAGAGTACATTTCTGCAGGAGCCAGAAAGGAGCCCAAGCCATCTTCAAGAGACTCTTTGCTCATAACACTCACCTGGTCTGGAGTCGGGGAGGACTGGGACTGAGAGAACACCTCTGTCCTCCACACTTGTCCTTTTGTGGTCAGTAATCTATGATGGCCTCAGAAATCCTGGAAATCCCCTGCCTCTGTCCGCTGTCTGGGCCTCTGAACGTCTCTGCTCATGAAACTGAAACTGCCCCATGCTTTTGGTCATCTCCAAAGCCTGGAGGACAGAGAAGAGATGGGGGCAAAAGCCATCATGGAGACCCGACTGACATCTCTAGGCACTCTGAGAAAGGTCAGACCCCCCAGGAGGAGCTTGTTCCCTTCACTTAGGGAAGAAAAGGAATTGCCGAAGCCAGGGACGATCACAGACCTTGAGGAAAATCTTCCGCACTCTGTAGACCAGGCTGTTCTCAAACTCAGAGTTCCCTTGCCTCTCCCTCCTAAGTGCTGGGATCAAAATCACAAGCCCAACTGGCCTCTTTTTCTTACGAAAAGATTTTGTTTGGATTTTTTTTAATGATTCTTTTTTTTTTTTTAAATGATCATTTGTTTTCGTGTACACGGGTGTTTTGCCCACAAGAATGTCTGTGTGAAAGTGCTGGATCCTGGACCTGGAGCTAAAGACAGTTGTGGGCTGCCATGTGGGTGTTAAGAATTGAACCCAGGTCCTCTGGAAGAGTCCTCAATGCTCTTGATTGCCAAGCCATCCCTTCTGATTACAACTTTATTTTAGTTTTTATCATAAAAAATGAAATCATTTTTTTCCCTTCCTGACTATTGTCAGGAAGATGAAAATCTTGGGGAGATTTCACTATTCTAACTGAACTAACCTTTTTGGTGATTTTGTTTGTTGTTTCTTGTCTCAGCTATCTATCTGTGTCCTTTACTGTTAGGAATTTCCCAAGTATCCTCACACCTGCAGACTCCCACCTTGCTTCTTTGGAACCTGACTGGAGAATTGCATCCTAGCAGGAGGGCGCTTCCCGGTCTGACAGAGCAGTTTGATCCCTAGTACAGACTAGAGTGTGTGCCTGTGTGCGTGCAAGTGTGTGCATGCAAGTGTGTGTGTCTGTGTGTGTGTGGCTGTACATGTCTGTGTGTGTGCGAACGCATGCACGAATAAACAGAACTAGAGGGTCAGTAATCAAAGACAATTTAAGGAAATAGAATTCTTCTGGGAACCTAGGAGCAAGCACTGGTGAGTCACGGCTACCTGGATTGCCCCAGGCAACAGGCAGCATAACCCCCTCCCTGCTGTTCTCTACAACTGGTGGCACCTTAGCCACTGGAAGGTCTGTCTGGATCTGAAGTGAGAGGGGCAGCCAGCCCTGCCAAGCAACCCTAGGGACTCCTTGTCTCTCCAATATCACAATAGGCTTCCTTGTCACCTGGAATGTGACAATGAAAAGTGGTCAGGAGTGTGTGCTGTGGACATACATAATGAATTTTAAAAATGAAGACACATATTCCAAGTTAAATTTCATTTACTTAAAAAAAAAAAAAATCCCATCATGGTGAACATGCGGATGGCATGGCAATAAGGACTTAGGCAAAGGTAGGTTGTCCCCGCTTGCTCAACCTCTCTCACAGTGTCTCCTCAGACTGGACTACAGCCACCATTTATAATTGATATGCTTTTCTTTTTCTTTTTTCTTTTTTGAAGATTTATTTATTTATTTATTTAATGTATGTGAATACACTGTCACTCTCTTCAGAGACCAGGGCATCGGATTCCATTACAGATGGTTGTGAGCCACCATGTGGTTACTGGGAATTGAACTCAGGACCTTTAGGAGCAGTCAGTGCTCTTAACCACTGAGCCATCTCTCCAGCTCTTGATATGCTTTTCTAATATCTTTTTTCCTACACCACACCTTCGTCATTAATAAGGGGGAAACTGGACACACTATAAGAAATCCCATTTCTCTAGAGAAATAAAGACATTGTACATTGTTATGACAACTCCACTGTTCCAAGCTTAACTCAGCTTCCCCAGTGGTCCCCCAACTGAGGCATGGGATAGGAAACAATAGGGGCGAGGACCTGGAGACTTGATGTTTAATCTTGACGCTGGATCAGCTGATGACTGGATCAGCTAAGAGATACACCCCTGGAAGGGTCTATGAGGTTATTTCTTAGGATTAGCTCTCAGGGCAGCAGCCCAGACATACCAGCCTTCCAACATGGTCTGAAGACCCGCCGCTCCCAAGCACCAGATTGGGATTGCCACATCTCAGCCTCTGGGACCCTGTCTATTGGTTTTCAGACTCTCCAGTATAGGGTGGAGTTGGGGGATACACACAGGCATTTCTGGGTTACTCAGCCTGTACAAGGCAACCCAATAATCTCCTTCGTGGTGTGTGTTCATTCTATGGGTATTTTTCCTGGAGAGAACCCTAGTAATACAACAAAGGTCATCTAGCACAGGTTTCTCCTCCCTGTCCCCCTACCCCCGACTGTGAGTGTATGTGTGTTTTCCTGTCAAGACACTCTGCATCTGAAACTACAAGCTGAAACACCCTCCTCGCCCCACTCTCCACACCTTTTGTTGTTTTTTCATGAGAGGGTTTCTCTGTGTAGCCCTGACTGTCCTGGAACTCACTCTGTAGATCAGGCTGTCCTCTTACTCACAGAAACCCACCTTGCCTCTGCTTTCTGGGTGCTGGGATTAAAAGTGTGTGCAACCACCACCCAGAATCTCTCCCTCTTTTAAATTCTTGATGCCAGCTATTTTGCCACATCATAAGATAAAAGACCCAGGTCCTCAGATTAGATCTAATCTAATCTGAATTTCCTATGGATCAAATAAAAAAAATGTACATTTAAAGATTAGTGTGTGCAATATTTACCAATCAACTCAAACATGTGTGTATCACCATTATTTATTTTGGGTGGTGGTTTTCCGCAGCGGTACGTGAAGTCAGAGGGCTTATGGGTGAGGATGTTTTGAAGCTACTTATGCTGCAAGTATTTTCTTCTTTCCTACTTTTACACTGTTGAAAGATACAGTAACTGCTCCTAAAAAAAAGCACTCAACACTTCTGTTTCAAATTCCTTTCTGTCCTACCTCTTTAAGCCAATTGATAAATCTTGCCTAATTTTAACCTCAAGGCAACATTTGGATTCAATAGGAGGAAGTGTTTGTTCCAATAAGCGGGTATGGAGACACCCCTGCCCACTCCCCCAAGCCCAGATGGGAGATATGCCTACACCCTGATCCCTGTGCTAGGAGGTAGTTTAGAGACAAGCAGGTGAGGGCCTGCAGCCTGAGAAGTGGTTGACACATTCCCCAGAGATACATAGTCTCTCACTAGACTGCTTCATAACATTCATTAAGGGACGCACACACAAACATGCACAGATGCAATATACATGCATGCACATGCACACAAATATGTATGTGATTTATTGTTTTTGTTTTGTTTTTAATGTATAAGTATTTCTAAGTCTCTGCTGTGTGTGTGTCTTCACATCTTGACTTCAGAAATTAAATATAACATAAAGTCTCTACATCAGAATTCAATGTGACTGTGGAAAATCAACCTGGACTCTGTAACCAACTTAGCTAAAATTTAACATGAATTTTTAAATCCCTTATCTTCCCAAGGACATAGAAATCAATGGAAAATAGGCCAAATATTCCTCTTTTCCAGTGAGTGTCTGGTCATAGGCCTGTGGGAGCTTTCTCTTGGGTTCTGTCTGCTTATCCTACTTCCGTTAGTGTTCATGTTCCCTCAGTCGCAGCCTGAGACAAGGACGTCGGGCTCACTTTCTGGCACTGTGTTGCGATTTTGGTCCAAAGAAACTGCAGAGTAGACACTAAACAAATCAGTGTTTACTTTTTCCACGCTCTGAGAACAGGAGTAAATTTGGTGCAAAGTACCCTGCTGGGAAGAGGTTTGCAAAGGGGAAAGGCTCGACTTTGTGCCCACTTGGAGCCAGGGAGCAAGCTTTGTTTACCCTGGGCATTATCATCTAATTAAAAGGGTAAGGTAATATATGGATAATGACAGATAATTGTCCTCAGAAACAGCTCTTTGTGATGTTTGCCAATTAACTGGCTGGGGTGGGGGTGGGATCACAGTTAGGCTAAGAGAGCGTGGTTTCAGGAGCTGCCTCATTCTGTAGAAGCTACATTCTGGTATAATAAGTTCTGTTAGAAGTCAGCGATGCTTCACCTGGGGTCACTCCTGGCGATGGTTTCCGAACCCGTCGGCTAACGCCCTGCCAGTTCTCAAACCTCAGATGCTTCAGTCCCTTATGTAAAATATCCTAGTATTTGCATGTAGCCAACTCACATCCTGATGCACACGCATATGATCTCTAAATAGCTCCTAGGGACTTCATATTCTACAGTGCAGTGCTATGTAATGCCATGCTGTCTAGGAAATGGCAAGAAAAATGTCTGCACATGCTCAGTCCAAGGCAGGATTTTTCCTCTTGAATATTTTGACTCTTGCCCGGCTGCGCTGGAGGAACAGAATCCTCGGGTATGTATCCACTCACTGTGGGCATCTTGGCCTCCTTGGCTTGACTTCAGAGAGACCTAAGGTGCCAGAAGGCTGCGGCTGGAGGTTGGCTCAGTGGGCCAGCTTCTCGTCTGCTCCAGCTTCCCTTCTTGCTGTGGCTAGTGCAGGCTCAGCCCGGTCCCTCTGGTGGTCTACCCGAGACAGCTGATAGCTTGCTTCCCAAGCCAGGTTTGCCAGAACCAACAAAGCCAGAGGTGGAACACTGCCCTAAGAAGTCCAGAGAAGAAGGATGACAAGCTTTGCCTGGCAAACTCCTCGATCCACTTGCAGAGAGGCCTCCTGCCCACATCCTTAGGGCACATGCACTTATTATTGACATATTTCTCCTTAAAACATATTTTTACTATGGCAAAAGAAAAAAGAATGTAGCACAACATTTGTTATCTCAGTGTGGTTTGAGGGCATGTTGTCCGGTTGTATTGTGTATATTCATGTGGCCAATTATTTCTACCACCCAGCTCAGAACCCTTCTCAAACTTCCAAAATGGATGTTTGTATGATGAAATGGTGGCTCCCTGTTCCTCCCTCCTCCTCAGCCCCGGCAACCGTTTGGCTTTTCATCTGAGAGGAATCACACAGTATTTCTCTTTCTAATTGGCTTATTTCCTTGGCATGGTGCCTGCAGCATCCACCCATGTTGTAGCACTTGGCAAGACTTTCCAAGGTTGAATAATAATATGATATAATCCCATTATGTTCACACTGCATTTTGCTCCTTTTGTTTGTCCTGAGGACTGAATCTTTCTTTTTATTTAGTTTTTTTTTTTTCTCCTAAAACAAACTTTTTTTTTTTAAACATGCATTTATTTGCTGGGGAAAGGGTACCGAAGAACACACAGGGAGGCGGTCAGCAGATAACATGTAGAATCAGTTCTCTCCATCACGTGGGCCCTGATCAGGCTCAGCAGCAAGCACCACCCCCTCTCACCAGCCCATGAAAGTTCCCTTCATGTTTCAGTGGGCACTCGGGTTGTTTCTGCACGCAGTCAGTTGTGAATAATGTTGCTATGAGCACAAATACAGATGCCTCTTTCACACTTTGTTGTCAGTTGCCTCTGATAGGAACTCAGGAGTGAAACCCAGTCTGATTTTTAGCTTTCTAAGGAATAATATATCACCTTTTAAAAATGTTTTTATTTTTTGAGACAGGGTTTCTCTGTGTAGCCCAGGCTGGCTTCGAACACAGAGATCTGCCTGCCCAGTGCTGGGTTTAAAGGCAGGAGTTATCGCAACATAAGGTACACAGAAACCAGTAGAGGAACCCAACTCCGCAGGTGGAAGGAGAGAACCAACTTCCTGAAGTTGTCTCCTGACCTCTGTATGCGCATATGGGCACATTTTATTTTTAATTTTAAAATTACTTATTTACCAGCTTCAACTTTATTCATTTTATGTAGATGGGTGTCTTGCTTCATGTATGTTTATGTGTCATAAGCATACTTGGTACTCGTGGAGGTCAGAAAAGGGCATCAGATTCTCCTGGGACTGGAGCCAGCCCCAGTTCCGTGCTGGAAACCAGACCTCCGTACTCTGAAAGAGCAGCATGTGCCCTTAAACGCTGACCCGTCCACCCCATCACAACGTTTTTCTTCTTTTAAATGGACCAAAGAAGAAAAGAGCAGGGGAGACTGTGTTGTATGTCCTGAGACCCAGAGAGAAGGTTCTAGAACCAGGCACACTTAGGCTTGAAATGTGGCCCCGCTGTGGCCTTGATGTATAGAAAAGTCACTTCACCTTTCAGACCACTGCTATAAAGGGGGACCAATAATGACCAGGTTGGATCACAAAATGGCTGGGTTTTAGGTGAAGGTGTTTGTAAGGAGCCTTGTGCATGGGAAAGAAGATTTTTAGTTCTTCTCTGCTCTCCCTCTAAGGCTAGAGAAAGCAGCGCCGCTTTGCTTAAACGCATAGAAGAAAGATTCAGCCCCGTTCTTCACAATGCACGTCGGTGTCAGGCGCTAAGCAAGGTTAAGAAGCCTGGGCCACCATCTCAGCTTAGATCGCTCTCAGTTTTCTACCTCTCTGAACTGCCCCCTGCAGGGGCTGTCGGCCTGAAGCGAGCCTGCCTTCTCCCTGACTCCAGCCCATGCTGGGCACAAAGGGGTCTTGGGGTGGAAAGCCCCGCCCCTTGCTGCTTGCTCCCTTTGTCATTAGTAGAGGTCTCAGTCTCCAAAGGAAAAACAAGGACCAAAAGTTAATGGAGCGAGGGCGCGGGGGGGGGGGGGGAGGTCTGCACCTAGGGCTTGCTGCATGCAAAGGAGACCTCCCATCGTGTCAACACGCACAGTGTGCAGGTCCGTACTCTGCAGGTCTTCCAAAGACGAGGTCACGCACACACCAAGGGCACCATCGCCCAGGGTTCCATAGAGTTCCCAGGGACAGTCAACTCAGTTGTTTCTTATTTACAAATGTGGGAGCCGCCCCAGCTGTGTTTCTGATTGTCCTCATGTTCTGAAGCTGAAGCTTTAGTCACTGCTCACTGCGGCTTCTTGGGGAGATTCCGTGACTCACAGGCTGTGGCATTCCTTAGCTCACATATCTTTCTGTCTTTTAGTCCTGTGCCTCAAACTACGATGCTCTAACCCCATGTTTGCACAGCAAACAAACATCTCCCTTCCCTGCTCTCCACTCAAACTGACTTATTCAAATGCAGTTTTAAATAAAGGCAACAGACAAAATGCAGTTTTATGTGATTCTCTGTTCTAAAACCACCACAGTGATGATCCTCATCATTCCTCAAAACCACCAAAGGGATTCGAATGGCTGTTCGTTTACTTAGTGTGCGAGGGGTTCCGGGACCACATCTCTCTCCCCCACATCCATTCCTTCTCTGGGGTGCCACTATGCCTGCCAGAGGGCAGGGGGCTGGTCCCTTCTCTTGATGGAGCATGCACACTTGACGGTTTTACAGTCAACCATCCTGACTTAGATGAGAGGGAAGACAGCAGAAATCATCCAGGGCATCGCAAGGTCTGAAATGACTGTCCTAATTGGACAGCTACAACTCAAGCTCTTCTCAAGGCTCTGGCTTCCTTGACTTCCAGTTATCTTCTTAAACTGAATGCTCAGAGCTAGCTGCTTCTTATCCACAGGGAGGGCACACTACCATCTGCTATTCTAACTACCAGTGAGATGAGGAACTCTTCTGGTCTGTAGTCACCAGTGCAGGGTTGGTTCCTGTCAGGTGCTGGCTTGACCATGTATCAGCATATGAACCAAGCTAGTGGATTTCAGCCTTCACTGCACTGTCTTTGTCAAGTGGTAATTTAAAAGGAGGAGGAGGAGGAGGAGGAGAAGGAGGAGGAGGAGGAGGAGAAGAAGGAGGAGGAGGAGGAGGTGGTGGTAGTGTCCGGGCTCTGCCCCAGAGATCAGCATTCAATGGGTGTAGGTAAAACCGTTTAGCAAACGCCCTTTGGAAGAGGTTATAGACTTCAGACATTCAGAATCCAGGCACTCTGGACATCTATAATCTATTTTAGTAGATCTGTTGTTGGGTGGTCTCCAATTAACTCGATTTTATTTTATAAAATATATAATATTTAAATATATAAAATATATTTATATGTTATTAATGTAGAAATAACATGAAATATATATAAAATAACATAATATTTTATATTAATTAGATTTTATGTGTAGCTCTGGCTGGCCTGGAACCCACTATGTAGATCAGGCTAGACCCACACTAGATTTTTCTTATATGCAAATTCTTCTGTCATTAACGATCATCTCGCTTTCAACCCCAATCTCCCTGTTTTGTTAAAACGATGTTTATTGTTTATGATAACCAGGTCCCTTCTTGTCTGTCTTTCTTTCTTCTAGACTTTTATGGCTACTAATTTTGTTATTATTTGATGGCACTGGAAGAAGTAAATAGGAATTTGAAGGAAGGGGGCAAGAAGGAGAATGAAAATATCACATAAGTACTTCAAACACCACCTGATCTAGGAAGTGCTCAATTAAGAGTATCTGTTGGGTGTCCCGGTAGCTCGATGGTGGGGAGCTTGTTCTGAGGGTCACCTTTCATTGGCTAAGTAAAACACATATGGACAGAAGAGCAGGCATGACCTCCCTCGTGCTGGAAGTTGGGAAAAACTACTACTCAGGTAAAAATCTAGACGTGGAGCCACTTCCTCATCCAAGGAGCCCTTATCTTTTGTTCTTTTTGGTTTTTGGAGGCAGGGTTTCTCTGTGCAGCTCTGGTTGTCCTGGAACTCACGCTGTAGACCAGTGAGTTTGTGATCCTGAGAGAAGTGCAGAATGTTCTAGGCTTCTCTTGACACAATGTCCGCTTTGCTCTTCTGCGGTGCTCCTTTTTCCTGTTCAGAGTGCTAACTACAAAAGAAGTCACTCACAAAAGCAATCACTGCTTACAGACACATCATGGAAATTCATTCTTGCCACATCTGCTTAGAGCCCCAAGCCGTTCTTAAGTAACAGGAAAACGCAGGTCAATCCTCTTGGAGTAGTAATCCCAACCTCAAGGTAGCTTAAAGCAGGACGCCACTGCTGCTCTTAAGAGAGACTCTCTCCAGGCTGGCACATGGATGGGACAAGCCTTTACTCCCACACTTGGAAGGCAGGGGCTCTAGGCTCTACCTAGAGCCCTGGGAGTTCCAGGTCAACCTGGAACTCTACAGAGAAAGTTTCAGCACAGTCAGGACTGCACACTGAAACCCTGTCTCAAACAGAGAGAGAGAGAGAGAGAGAGAGAGAGAGAGAGAGAGAGAGAATCAAAGAGAGAGACAGACAGAGAGACAGACAGAAGGAGAAAGACAAAGTCCTTCAAACTCACCATCTCCCTGCTTCAGCCTCTAGAGTGTTGATACAACAAGCCTAACAGTTTCTGACTGACATGGAAGATAAAATGGAAGTCAATTATTTTACTTTTTCAGGAATGGGACGTATTTTTTAAAACATAGGTGTGTGTGTGTGTGTGTGTGTGTGTGTGTGTGTATCTGTATGTGTCTGCTTGTGTGTCTGTATGTGTCTGTGTATCTGTGTGTGTATCTGTATGTGTCTGTGTATCTGTGTGTGTGTATCTGTATGTGTCTGCGTATCTATGTGTGTATCTGTATGTGTCTGTGTATCTGTGTGTGTATCTGTATGTGTCTGTGTGTGTGCATGTGCACGCATGTGTGCAGGTGCCCACAGAGGCCAGAGAGGTGGGTGTCAGGTCCTCTGGAACTGGGTCATAGGTGGCTGTGAGCCTCCCTGTGTGAGTGCAGGAAACTGAACTCGGGTTACCAGCTGTACCTGTTAAGACTTTTGTAGGCTAAGCTGTTTCCTTGTTGCTCTTTCCAGCTGAAAGCATCTTTGAAAAGATCTCAGCTCCTAAAGAACAGGTTAAGAGCAAGATTTAATATTTCACTTTCTTGAAACGAGCAGGTAGCAGGCTGGATCAACCAAGTGATGTGGCCAGGGTTATGGTAAATACGTGACTGAGAGAGCATAATAATCAATTCTTTTGGTCACTCTCAGTACTGCCTTTCCATTGCACTCAATGTTTGGACTGTTTATGGTCCTGTGTGTCTGAGTGACTGTGACAGAAGGTGACACTGGGAAGTTGCATCCTTTCATTGATCACCCAGAGCCACAAGCAGGTTGAATTCTTGGCATTTTTATTAACGAGCTGTGTGGGATCAGGTGCACTATTTACACACCCCACTCCCCAACTCGTGCCTAGAAGAGAAAGAGATTATCTCTATAGTCAGGACATACATAAACAACCTTCACACCGAAGACACATAAACATGCCTACTGCCTGATCAGGATAAAGTGAGAGGCATGTCAGCAAGAACACTCAACGGGGACACATGAACCATGGTCACAGTGGCCATTCAGCAGGTAAACTAGTCGCTGTGTCTGAAAACAGACTCCAACTGTTCACTGAGATGGGTTGCCATGAAGACCGTGGTCCACAGAGATCAACAGGCCTCGAGTCAACTAGAAAGCAGCCTCGAGGCCCCTCTTCTGCCCCTGCCTTCCTGCAGTCTCACCTGGTTTGTACTGCATGTATAGGTCAACATTTATTAGCCTGGTTTGGTAAAGAGACCAAGCTAAGCTGCATCCTGGTAAACGTACTAGAGACTGTGTTGGGAGATGAAGCTGCCAGAGGCCTGGTCAGCCTTCTTTACTGCTTGTGTTTTCTGTGACCACTCTGAGAAGAATGAGGGGAAGAGCAGACAAGAGGGGACACAAGACAGCACAGGGTCCCAGTGAGAGTGTGATTCTTAGTGACTCCATTCCTTACTTGTCGAGGCTATTACAGGATCGACATCCTTGCCTGTATCATATGCAATCATCCTAACATCCTGCAGGCTTTTCTCTTTCCGTGTTATAACCAACACTGGGGTACCCACTAGCTGCCAGGCACCAGGGAGACCTGGGCACTAATGGGAATGAAGGTTCAGGGCTAAGGTGATGGAAGGAGAGGCACGTAGACAGGACGGGACTCATAGCTGCAGGGGTAACTCATGATGCTTGTCCGTGCAAAGCATACTGAAGCAAGACCAGAGGGAAGCCAGGAGATAGACACGGGGTTCTGGAATGAGTCCTGGGGCTTGGTGGAGCTCTGCTGAGCACTAGACAATATATGAAGAGCTGAGTGTGACAAGTCACCTTTCACGTATCTGTGGAGACATAGGCATGGAGCTGGGGTGACTATGCATTCAGGTATTCTGTGGAGGTGTCTGTGCTCAGGCTGTGTCTGACAGGCAGGCTTCTGGTGTTCTCTGAGACATGTTTCCCTCGAGATCTCTTGTGCTTCAGAGACCAACAGAACTCAAGTGAGCCTTAGGACTCAGAGAACTTCAAGGCCCAGTAGTCATGGGGTTGCCTGTAACACAGCATCTTCTGGGCTTAGCTTTGAACGGTGGTCACCAAGCCTGTGGTCAAAACAACCATGCATATATTCAGCAGAACTTGGAAACAGCCAAAACTAGGGAGTGGAGAAGCAAGTCACTATAGGAGGCTTGGCTTTCTAGAGCTTTTGAATACAGAATTCTGGTAAGACGTCCACATCCTCTCTCTTCTGGCTGGACTATAGAAAATGAAATTCCCCCTAGATCAGGGCCTAGTCAAGTTACAATGTACAAAGGAAGGATAGTTCAAATCCCAGCCCAGCACTGAGATAAACACACAACAGGGTGAGGACCCACTGGGTGCCACGCACTGAATTAGGTACTTTGTCCTTCAGTCTTATCAGGGAGCTCTGTCATCATTCTTGTCTTAATTTATGAGGGAAACTGAGGCTTGGATTAAAGCAAATGATGCAATAGATTACAGAGTGTCACTTTCCGTCCTAGCTCCAGGGCTAGGGACACATGCTCGCTCTGTGACTGCTCTGTGAGAGAGGTACTGTAGACACATTCTTGGCCAGCATCGCCCCCACTACCAGCTTCATGTTAACGTAAGTGAGAATTAAACCACGCAGCACAGACACTGCAACACCACTCTCTTCCGATGGGATGAATTTCTAAAAAAAAAAAAAAAAAAGTGTGTGTGTGTGTGTCTGTGTGTGTGTGTGTCTGTGTATGTGTGTCTGTGTGTGAGTTGCTGTGTGTGTGTGCCTGGATGTGTGTCTCTGTGTGTGTGTGTCTGTGTGAGTCTCTGTGTGTGTGTGTCTGTGTGTGCGTGCAACTTACAAGAGTAACCTTCTCCTTCTACCACGTGGGTCCCAGGGATTGATCTCAGGTTGTCAAGCATCTCTCCTGCTCAGCCACCCCTACAACCCCATGGAACGAGTTTTCATGTGAGATTTCATGGCTCTGCAAGAGTTCTGTTCAGAGTGGACTTTTCCCGCCCTCAGCAGCCTCAGAAGCGTGGTTTTAGAAACCACAGAACAGCACGGAGACGGTGGGGGTTGACTCCCACCTCTGCCTGGTTATATAGGCCTGGGGTTGAGGCTGGAGGAGGATTGTCTTCATGTCTGCCAGACTGTTTGAACTTGGTTGGTTATGGGAACTGACAGAGTGAACTTGAAGAGAAAGATAAACATATAACAAGTGTTCAAAGCTTTGGGTGTTATGATTGCTAATTGAGAAAGGCTCTAAATGATACCTGCTGGGGCAAAGGAATTTCTCTCCAGGGGATTAGTGACTCAGAGTCATCCTGGGACTGGCTTCTTCTGTGCTCACCCCCTAAAGAAAACAAGAGAGAGAGAGAGAGAGAGAGAGAGAGAGAGAGAGAGAGAGAGAGAGAGAGAAGGGAGA
>NC_034606.1:4176756-4212267 GCF_900095145.1 Mus pahari | reverse complement strand
GAGAGGAGAGGAGAGGAGAGGAGAGGAGAGGAGAGGAGGAGAGGAGAGGAGAGGAGCCCCCAGTGCTCCAGGCCATCCGAGGAAGCAGGACAGTGAAAGCACCTTTGGCGTGAGCCTCTTGGTACAAGTATGCAGACATGCACACATACTCTCGGAGCTTTATCCATGAGCACAATGCACACACTCTTCCCACACTTGTTCTCTGGCATATTTACATGCAAAGTCACACTGGCAATCCCACACCCACATACAAGCATACTCTCTCTCTCTCTCTCTCTCTCTCTCTCTCTCTCTCTCTCTCTCTCTCTCTTTCTCGTGCGAGCACACACACACACACACACACACACACACACACACACACTGCTGTTCACGTTCTCTCTCATGCACACACATGCACTTCACACCCTGCAGGGCTCACTCTGGAGGCTCAGCCATAGCTGTCCTGACCTGCCCGCCCCTTTCAGGTTGTGTGTGTGCTCAGGCCCAGGCCCACCTTGCTTGCTATGCTGGCTCTTCCCTGTGCTGAGCCTGGTCACACTGTCCCTCACTTTACATGGCGGTGTGACCAGAGGATGCTGCAAACAGACATGGCTGTGTTGAATAACATCTCTTGAGGGAGAGGCCACAGTTCTTGGGCTGGAGCCAGCACACACCTCAGCTCCCCTTTGCCTCCCCCTCCCCTGCACCTTAGCCTAGCTTGGTGAGAAGAGCTTTGAGAAATTGTTCTGAGACCTTGTGTACTTAAGCGTCTCAGTCTGATTCTCTTTCCTGCAAACTGAATTAATACATCTTGGTATTGGGGAGGGCGTCAAATCCCGGGCTGCCAGGGATGAGCTATCCCCATAGGGGTTCTTATCAGCAATCTGGCTGATATGCTGTGAAAAGTCTCTCCTGCTCACACTCCCAGCTCACACTGGCAAACTCCCCTGTCAAGTGCGTCAGCTTTGTGTCACTAGTGCTACAATTTGTTTTAAAGGTGCCAATCTAGCCCACCGATCACCTCCACAGGCAAAGCTCCTTCAATGGTGTCTCTAATGAACACATCCAGAGGAAACACTAAAGGATCCTTTGCTCCCCTCCTCCCTACCTCCCAAGACAGGGTTTCTCTGTGTAGCCCTGGCTGTTCTGGAACTCACTCTGTAGACCAGGCTGGCCTCAAACTCATGGAGATCCTCCTGCCTCTGCCTCCCAAGTGCTGGGATTAAAGAAGTGTTCTACCACTGCCTGGCAATCCTTTGCTTTTCAACAGAGGAAGTTCAAGAATGAGTCTATATGTCATGGCCCCCGGCCCCAGTCTGGGATCAATCCCAGGGTCTTAGACAGTTAGACAAGCAATCTCCACTGAAGGCCTGGAAGAACTTTGTGATCCACCCCCTTCTTCCTTCAAATGTTTAATGTGCAGACAAGACCAGTTGGTGTTGTTTGCTTGTGGCAATGCTGGGAATCAACATTAAGGTTTCATGTCATGCTAGACCTTACCATGAAGCTATATGTCTAGCTCTAACTACTGTTTCTTTAAGTGTATGCACGTGTGGCCGTGTTAGTTTCTATGCATTGTCTGTATGTAGGTGCCCACAGAGGCTGGAAGAAATAGTTCAGTTCCCTGGAACTGGAGCTGCAGTGTGGGTGCAGGAAACCAAGCCCAGGTCCTCTGCAGGAGCAGTCAGTGCTCCTAACTGCTGAGCCATCTCCCCAGACCTCTTAATCATCCCTTTTAATAATGAAAGAAAAAAAAGTCAAGTACCACAGTTCCTTAGTCCCAGGATCCGAAAACAAGAAAAGGGACTCTACAAATGCTGGAGTAGACTGTCTCTTTTTCCCACTTTCCCAATGGTCCTACTAAACATCCTCTCCACGGTAAGAATGTCTCTTACGTTCCATTTCTTGAGCATCTCATGGCTCCCTTGCACTTCTTATCTCTCACAGACTTTTCCTTCTCACAGCGCTGACCAGAGGGCATAGCACAATTAGCATTTAAACCTCATCCCCATCTCTCTTTTACTGGATGGCAAACCTCAGGAGGGCATAGGTCTCCTGGGCAGTGAGCAGGTGAATAGTGTGTGGTGTGGAGTGGAGCTTCCTCATGCTCACTGAATGGAGAACAAGCTACAGAGCCCTGTACACAGCGCAGCAGCAGGCATGGGCCTCTCCACGCTACACACTGGTTGTCCTTGAGATGGTGTTTTCTCAGCATCAAACACCTTCGCCTTCTCAGCTGCGGAGCAACGATTGTCATGGCAGGCACAACGAGATGGTTGCTTGGTCACGTACCTGAAGAAGGGTACTTACCTGGCACTCAGCCTTGGGTCTAGCTGTCACCCGGTGTGTCATTTCCTGTCCTTCTAAGGTCACACTAGTTTACCCTCCCGCCTTGAGGTAATAACCTCAAAATATAATCCCTTAGAATAATGGTTCTTTGTCTCGTGAGCCTATAGTCCAAAGACTGGAGTGAGGGGTGAAGAGCAGGTTATTTATGTGTGACAAGATAGCTTGGGTGACAGGAGCCAGATGCATCTAGAAGCTCATTCTCTTTGCATTGCTCCTGCTTAGTTCCTTTCTATTGCTCTGAGCAGAGGGCCCAACCCCCGACCATCTTCAGATATGTCTCTAGGCTGGTTTTTAGCACTTGTCTCCTCTGTGCCTCTGAGACTCCAGCCAAGCAGTGGCTTGGGATGCTTGCTACCAAGACAGCACCAGCCCACCAGAGCCCACATGTTCCAAACAAATCATGGTGTCCCACCCCACCATCTCCTTGCTGTCTCCGCAGGTAGCCAACCATCTCCCTCAGCTGGATCAGGTAACTTTCCAGGTACCTCCATCATTCTCAGGTACCTCTCTCACATGTCTTGTCTCTCTCCTCTCACACAGGCTGCTGACCCCATCTGAGCTACCACCAAACCCTCCCACAAGTCTACACCTCAGCCCCACAACCTGTCTCCTGCATCAACTCCACTTGCTAGAATGAGCTTCCAAGTCTCGTTTATGATAATGGATGCCCATCCCTCACGTGAAAAAGTTAACATTACTCAGTTCGCTTCACAGAGCCTCTGTGAGCAGTGTTTTAACACAGCAACTGGGACAGGGTGTAACAGAGTGCACGTCACCCCAGCGACAAGGATGTAGTCAAAATTTAACAGTTGCAATGAGTCTTGAATACAACACAATAAATAAAGACACAGGCATTTAAAAATTACCAAAATATATTTTACAGGGATTTGTGTAGGGATGGATTGTAATTCAGCGGCGCACACTTACCCATGATAGAGTGAGTCCTGGGGTTACACAACAACATTGACACAACCCCCAAGACCATTCCTGCTCTCCGCATGTCTCACCCAGCTCCTTCGTAGTGGTGAGAACATGGTCTTTGCAGAATCGGTTTCCCCGGTTCTGCACTTTCCCTCCTCCCTCTCCACCGCCAATTCTCACTCTTCAGGTTCAGGTTCTAATCTCGGTTTCTACAGCAAACCTTCATTTCCCCCGAGACTGTGTGAGGGGCCCTGACGTGAGCTCCCAGGCCAGAACTGTCACTTCTTGGAAGTTGCAGGTGGGACCAATGGTCATCTTGTTCACCAACGCTTGAGTCCTGAGCAATACGTGGAGTGAAGACATAGGGTGTATTCATAACAGATGCAACACTGATCCGCTGTGGAGGGAGCAATCTGCATAAGCTCCTTAGTGGGTGCATTCCCAAGAATTATACAGTGCCCAACCGAAACACACATAGCAGCCCAGCAAATGATTTATACGTGTAACTAGACGAATTTTGTTATCTTTGATGTTCTCTGTTAATAATGAAACGGATGTTTGGCAAAAGGAAAAATCTGATTTAGCAATGGCTTTGGAAAGGCCCAAGAATGAAATATTTGCAACGAGAGAGAGAGAGAGAGAGAGAGAGAGAGAGAGAGAGAGAGAGAGAGAGCAAAAGCTGAAAGCAACGGTTGTGCATTTTAGATTCATGTCGGAGTTCTGGGGGTGGGGGTGGGGTGTCTGAGAACACACACTATTTTTGGGCCCAGAGGTGACTTTAAGCTGTTGTTTTGGGGTGGAGCCTGGTGTTGTTGTGTGTGTTTTAACATCTCCTCCTCCGATGTCTCTAATGAGCAGCCAAGGCTGAGAACCTCCTGCCTAAAGATTGTCCAAGTGTATCCAAATAGCTCAAGAAACCCGCCTGGCAATCATTAACCTACTCTTCCACACCTGGCTCAGGAGCTCCAGGCTGAGTGCCAGGACAGAAGCCATGTTCTCCCCTCTGCCTTTCTGCCTCTGAGCTGAGTGGCGGTGCCGTGCGTGTGTACTGTGTAGCACTGGCGGTGCCTTGCGTGCGTACTGCGTAGCACTGGCCCATCGCTCCTCTCTAGCTCTGTATGTCCATTCTTGTTTACAGCATCCCTCCCCAGCAGCATTCATGCCCTGTTTGATGTAGACCAGTGTAAACCTGTGCTTTCATGTTTCGGGTTCTCTTTACTGTTGTTGTGTAACCCTGGGACTCATGAATATTGGATGTGTGTGTATTACTGAAGCACGGTGGATATGTGTGCATCATTGAAGCACAGCACAGCTCTACGTGAACCCTCATACATGTATTGTGCTATTGTTTTAATGCCCGAGCCTTTATTTTATTCATTGTGTTGTATTCAGGACTCGTTGCAATAGTTAATTTTTCACTGCACCTGTGTTACTGTGTGGTGACGTGTAGCCTGCTACACCTTGTCCAACTTAGGTCCCTGTTGTTGTGTTGAAACGCTAACCAAACCTACTTGGGGAACAAAAGGTTTATTTGGCTTACATGTTAGAGACCATCATGGAGGGGAGTCAGGACCAGAACCTGGAGGCAGGACCTGAAGCCAAGAACATGAAAGAACACCATTTATTGGGGTCTTTACTGTGACTCACTCAGCCTGGGCAACAGGAGCTGCGCATCCACAAGAAAAACCCAGAACCACCTTCCCAGGGATGGTCCCACCCACAGTGGGCAGGGTCCTTCTATCTCAATCATTAACCAGAAAAAACGTTCCACAGATGTGCTCGGGCTAATCTGGCAGATGTCATTCCTCCACCGAGGGTCCCTCGTTCCAGGCGACTCTAGCCTGTGTTCACAAAACATAACTAGCACAGGCTTCATGGCTGCAACAGTTCTGGTGTGTCTCCACTTCCTTTTCCCATGCCATCCACCCTGCCCATAGGTCCCCAACACAATAGACAGCAGTGATCATCGGTTCTTAATCCCCTGATGACCTGCGTGGCAGTTTACCTGGGATAAATAAATATCTTCCTGGTCTATGAAATATATAGTATAGTCCTTTAAAAAAATGTACTTCTTTTATATAAGTATTCTGTCTTCACACATATCAAACAGAAGAGGGAATCAGATCCTATTACAGATGGTTGTGAGCCACCATATGGGTGCTAGGAATTGAACTCAGGACTTCTGGAAGAGCAATTGGTGCTCTTAACCACTGAGCCATATCTCCAGTCTGAGTATGGTTCTTCTTATTTATTATTATATATTACAAATGGGTATTTTCACCACATTCAAAAGGTAAAAACAAGTGATTTTTGCAATAATAGTTGAGTGCAACCCAATATATGTGAACGTCTGGAGGAAGCCATTCAAAAGCCTGGCGTGGGGGTCACACACCAGCAATCCCAGCACTTGGAAGCCTAGGGCAGGAGGACTGCTGGGAATTTAGACCTGGCTAGCCTACACTACAGAGTGAGTTTGAGGCTAGCCTGGGCTACACAGCAAGACTCTGTCTTCTATCGTCCCTGCAGTTGTGAACTGGTGGTGGGAGGATGAGTAGTCACAGTCATCACCATCGATATCACAAGTTCAAGGCCAGCCTGGGCACCGGGAGCTGTACGCTCACACGAAAACAGAGAAAAGGAAAAAGGAATTACACATACTCCTCATGCCAGAAAAGTAGGACAATCTTGATATGTTGGTTTTATTTAAGCCTGGAATCCTTGCAGGTGGATTTCAGTGGAAGTAGCAGTTTCCCACTGGGACCACTGGACAATCTCCAATGCAAGTCCATTTTTTCTGAGGCCATTCCTTGGCTTTCTAAAGTATTCGTGGTCACACGACTTCTCACACTGGGGGACCTTAGCTGACATTCTTCCAGCCAAGTAAGATCAAAACCAAAAGTCAGTTTAAAAGATCAGGCAATGGTCAGCCATGGAAATGCACATACAAGGAACATCACAACGACCGAGCAGGGCATATTTATCTATTTAGTAATAGATTTGCAGCCAGGCCATAGTGGCACACACCTTTAATCCCAGCACTTGGGAGGCAGAAGCAGGTAGATCTCTGAGTTCAAGGCCAATCTAGACACAGTGAGTTCTAGCACAGCCAAGGCTACACAGAGAAACCCTATCTGGAAAAAAAAATCCTCTGGGCCTCAGTTTCCCCAGCAGAGGAACAAAGGCAGAGTTGGTGCCTTTTAGTTAGGTTGGGTTTTTTTTCTTTCATTTTATTTTCAAATTAAATGTACTTACTCATATTACATCCCAATATCAGCCCCCACAGGGCCTGTCTTTGCTGTCAGTGTGAGATTTGTATGTTCTAAGACACCCAAAGCACTGTACCGAAGGCTTTCTTCATGTTGGATGTCCTAGAACATTCTTGGCCCTGGAAATACTCAGTAAGCATCATTGTGATGGTCAGAACTAGCCCATTCCAGTTCCTGCTCATATCTTTAGACTCATTTCTTTTTTTTTTTTTTTAAAGATTTATTTATTTATTATATGTAAGTACACTGTAGCTGTCTTCAGACACCCCAGAAGAAGGCATCAGATCTTGTTACGGATGGTTATGAGCCACCATGTGGTTGCTGGGATTTGAACTCCGGACCTTCGGAAGAGCAGTCGGGTGCTCTTACCCACTGAGCCATCTCACCAGCCCTTTAGACTCATTTCTGATGCATCCTACATAGAACACGCGGCCTCTGACTCCGTGTCCTGACCCTCCTGCATTTACCCACAGGTCTGTCAGTGTTTTATTGTACATCCATTGTATTTGCCCACCTAGATTAAAATTGGTCTGCTAATTCCTCTGTACCTCAGAAAGCCTTTGATAAGTTCCCATTGATGAAGTACTTTTGAAATTTTGCTGGTGTACAAAATGGGTTTTTGTTTTGTTTGAGAAAGTGACTTGGGCACCCTAGTCTGGAGCTATAACTTTCTTTATAGCCGAGGATGACTTTGAACCCCTCAGCATCCACTTACGTGCTGGGATTGCAGGTGTGGCCCACCAGATTCTGCAATCAATACACTTCCTTTTTTATCTTTAAGATGTTTTTGATCATGTATTTATGTAAGAGTTAGTATTTTGCCTGTATGTATGTGCACCACTGTGTGCCTGGTGCCTGAGAAGCTAGAAAACGGCGCCAGATCCCCTGAAGAGTCTACAGATGGTTGTGAGCTGCCGCGTGGGTGCTGCGAATCAAACCTAGGTCCTTTGCAAGAGCAGCAGTGTTCTAACCACTGTCTCTCCAGCCCTTGTTATTTTTATTTTTAATTCTGTGTGGTTGTGTATGCCTGTGTGTGGCAGTCAGGAGACAGCTTGTGGCAGTCATTTCTCTCCGTCCACTCGGTGGGTCCCTGGAATGTAGGGAGCTTGGGTTGCCAAGTTTGCTGGCCAACAGCTTTGCCTGCTGCTCTATTTCCCTGATCCGGAGTTGGTTTTAAACGTCACCTTTTTCCTTGGCTTCCCAGTGTTCTCACACCTTTGAAGGTTATTGTCATACATTCTTACAAAACTTCAGCTTTCATAGGCAAGCAGTTGGAAGTCTCTCAGCTGTCTCCCTCAGCTACTGACATTCCCTCAGCTACTGACTGATTCACAGGATGTTCTGACTTTCAGGTTGCTGATTCCAGGGGTTGGTCACCTTCCTTCCCACAGTCAGAGAGGCTTTTGTTAGTGATGTAAGCGTTAACTGATGTAATATGCTTTGCATATTCTAAGGCAATAAAGACATGTAATAAGGCCTATAAATATTGAGCAAGCTCTCTTGTGATAAATATTTAAGAAAAAAAATCACTGGGTGGTGGTGACTCATGCCTTCAATCCCAGCACTCAGGAGGCACAGGCAAGCAGATTTCTGTGAGTTCAAGGCCTACAGAGCCTGAAACTCTGGTCTACATAGCAAGTTTCAGGACGGCCAGCACTACTCAGAAAAACCCCATCTCAAACACAAAAACAAAAACAAAAGCAAAAAACAAACCAAAAAACCCAAAACCAAACCAAACCAAACCAACAAAACCAAACCAACCATGATATTAAGGCCTCGCCTCACCATAGTGCATTGGAAAACTGTCCTTCAGACACATTAAGGCCTCTCCTTTCATTTCTGCATGTGGGAAGACTGTCCTTCAGATTCTCTCTCAGAAAACATGTGACTCTTCGAGTCCAGTGGAAAAGCAGCGACTTGCATCTGGGTGCAAACTTCTTCAGTCATTGTGGCAGTTTTCAGAATGCAACCTGAAATGTGTCTTTTGAATATTACAAAAGTAATAATGTACCCCCGCAGCACAGGTGGTAGTTGACTCCAAAGAGCACAGAGTCCCTGAGAAGCAGGCACAAGGCCTGCTTGGAGGTGAGCTTTTGGGAGCTAGAACCTTTGGATCTCCATCACCGGTGACTAAGCCTCTCACTCACAGACTGTCTGGTCCCTGACATGTTTAAGTTTAGAGTAAACTGAACACACGTGGAACGGTGTCTTGGTGAGGTTAAAGGCACAGGCTTGAGCCGCTCAGATTAGAAGGTGATGTCACCCTTGTACTAAATGACCCTCAGTAAGGCTCTAAACTGCACTTCCTTCATCTGTCAGTCAGGCTTTGTTATTCTCATAACCTCAGACAACTATGGAGATTGAATATAAAAAACAAAACAACAACAAACCAACAACAACAACAACAAAAAACAAACCCCCACAGTGGTCAAGCACAGCCCCAGATACAACCTTTGGTCATGACCAGGATGGATTCCAGGCCTGTCACACACCGCTTAAAGGCTGAGAGGGAGTCCCAGATCAGGAGCAACCAAGTGGAGACATTCTTACAGGATGAAGTATCTAAGCAGAGACACGAGGATGCGTAAGGTCAGGTGGGGCATGAAGGATGAGTATCCTTGGAGTAGAGAGCAATAAACCAGGGACTCTGCAGAGCTACACTGAGCAAGAACACCGAAGGTCACAGAACTGCTGCTAAGAGACCAGGTAAGAGGCCACTGTGTTAGTCAGAAGCTGGATTTAGTGCTCTACATAGCATTGAAGCGATGAGGTCATAGGAAGTTCATATACACCGTAAGACCTGGGAAGCAGAGCCGGCTGGTCTGGGATTCCTTGGGGTGAGGGGTAATGGGAAGAACAATCAGGAAATGAGAGGGTACATGGACCAATGTGACCACCCTCTCTCCCTTGTGTGTGAGTGAGGGTGGGCGTGTTTCCTGTAGCTCATAGTCACTATGCCACAAAGATCTGCCTCCGCCTTCCAGGTACCTGTCACAGTTTTGCAGGACCAGGCAAGTATTTCACTGACTGAGCTACATCCCCAACCTTGACAGCTTAAATCAGGCCCTTTTTCATTGTTTTCAGGATGACACAGCACTCTGAAGCTGGGTCACTATTTTAGCAAGTTTTATAGCAACAACGATGTCAAAAATAGCTGATGTTTACTGTGTGCAAGGTCCAAGTAAGGCTCAGACCCTGGCTTCATGCACCCCCCACACTGACGCTTTCAGGGAAGCAGGACAATTGCTCTCCCTTTGTAGATAACCAAGTGTAGGCTCAGAGGGTCCAGGTAGCTTATCCAGTGTCCCACAGCTGGTATGTGGGTGAGCAAACATGGAGGCATGCTATAAAATTGGGCCTTGATCAAAGTAAATGCATAAACAATGTATTACTTGTGGAAAATCTGATATTTAGTAAGGGAAATAATACAAATTAGGTTTATTAAGTAAATACTTTTGAAAAGTTACCTTAAAGCGATAGTACTGTGGCCTATGTGTCCTTGGCCATTGTCACAAGCAGGTAAAGTGCTTGTTGCCCAGCCTGAGTCCTGACGTCCCCTTAGTACCCACAGCCCTTTAACATCAGGAACCTACAGCCTCTGGATGACCAGCCTGCAGAGCATACACCAGGTGGGCACCTGCTCCTCAGAGAGAGCAGATTGGGGGAGGATGCTCCACAGGCCTGCAGACTGCCAGACTCCATCAGTTCAGAGCCCCGAGGAGCTTTCTGTCCTGGGAGCCAGCCCAGCAGGTTTGACTCTGGTGGACAAGTCTGAGCTGGACAGACCAAGCAGGAAGTGACACTTCACGCGCTGTACAACTCGCTCCTGAGTGTTGTCCTATAACCTGCCCTGTCCACGAGGAGCGGGTTCCCAGCAAGCGGGCCTGACAGCCCAGCACCGTCTCAGACTCAGGCTTGTGTTCTCACGCTGGAATTTTGAAATTCTATCTTTAGAGCAACCTTGGGGACACCTTTTCATGCCATTATTTCTGTGACAATGATGTCTCCAATCTACGATTTCTCTATCTCCGATAGCCCTCTAAGTAAGGAGCCTGACCCACAGAGAGTCACCAGCCAGCTCAAGTCTCCTTTTTGCGCCCCAGGTCTGTATCTGCCAATGAGGTGCTAGGATACAGTAGGCTTACGTCATAGTCTTGAATCTGTCATGGGCAGAATAAAAGCAGAATCAGAGCCTACAAAAACAAACAAACATGCCCTGTCTCTTCGATCAACAAGGATGGAATCATGAGGAGAAATACAGAGTATAATAAGACAGCCTGTGTTCTACCCACCTGTCCCCAAGAGGGGAAGGCTGGGATTTTTCCAGATTTGAGGGAAGTCCCCAAGCCTGGCAACTTTGCGTAAGTCCCCAGCTGATCCAAGGTGCCCCAGTGCTCTACCCAAAGCACAACAGTGCAAGAGATACCACACTCCCACACAAGTGCCAGGACTGCAGATTTGGGGCTGGAGATCTGTCTACTGGCAGGCTCTTGCTTAGCCCGTGTGAGGCTTGTGCTTGCTCATCCAGCACAGAAACAAAACAAAACACCCACAATAGTAACAAAGCCCATAGAACTCTGGCTGAGAGAACTTGTTTTTGTTTGTTTGTTTTTTGTTTGTTTGTTTGTTTTTTGAGACAGGGTTTCTCTGTGTAGTCCTGGCTGTCCTGGAACTCACTCTATAGACCAGGCTGGCCTTGAATTTAGAAATCTGCCTGCCTCTGCCTCCCAAGTGCTGGGATTAAGGGCGTGCGCCACCACTGCCCAGCCCTGAGAACTCTTTATTACAATAAAGAAATGGAGGTTTAAAAAAAGAAAGAAAGAAAGAAAGAAATGGAGGTTTAGACAGTACTGGGAATCCTCCAGAGGCCATCAGTAGAAAAATTTGGGGTCTGAGATATGGGCCAGTCTTGGCTGCCAACCCAGGGTCAGGAAGCAGAAGAAAATGATATTCACCCCTAACTCTCCACGTTCCCATCTGTTCTCCACTTGGTCATGGTGAACAGTCTGTGATTGCCATGACAGATTTAGTGGGCTTCACATCAAGAGTCCTGGCTCTCCCAGGGAACTTCCTGTCATCTTGGATTACCCCTGGTAAGCTGGTCTAGAAACCCCACACAGTTCACCATTAGTTTCAACATCTATGCGGAAGGAGAGAAGAGAGTCCGTGTGCCAGTGAAATCATCCTTTGGATTTCCATCAGCCCTGGAGAAAATAATCGAGGGGTTTGGGGAACTATGGAAAGGTCAAAGGTTTGCAGGTTTAACGTTTCGTGGGAACATGCGCACGTTTGGACCAGCCCCAAGTGCGGGGTTGACCTGTTTGACAGGTAACAATTAGAGAGGAAGAGCTTGCAGGGCTGGAATGTGGCTCGAGAGGCCGCGGTAGGGATCTGGTTTACCGGCTCGGCAGGTGGGGCCTGCTGCTAGGACAGGCATGTGCACGCACAGCATTCCAGAGAATCGGTTTTCTTTTAAAGCCACGATGACTGCAGGGCACGAGAGGGTTGGGTTGAGCCCTGGCTGGGAGCCGTTACCAGTCTGCAAGGTAAAGAAGCAAAATAAATAGGTCCCTGAAGACAGCTCAAGAAAGAGACCCCAAAGGCATTCAGAACTTCTTTTTTAGTGTCTAAAATAAATGTGTGTGTGTGTGTGTGTGTGTGTGTGTGTTTTGTCTCAAAACTTGAGAAACCCCAGACTGGTACAAAATGCCAAAGATAATAGAATGGAAATCTCCTCCCACTTTTCCCCCTCACCCTCCTCCTTCCCCCCACTCCTCCTTTTCCCTCCATTTTAAAGAATCGAGAATATTGTGATCTCAGGACAGTCTCTGTGACGGATGCTATCTTGCCTGATACAGTCTAGAAATGTTTATTATTTTTTTCAGAGTTGCTGCAGAAGAGAAAACTCGTTCCCTCAATAAATTGTAGCTAACGTGTATGGTTTTAAAAGCTACACTGGGGCTTGGGTTTGAATCCTTCCGGAAAAATACTTGCCTAAATAAGCATGGCCTTGGATTCCACTCAGCCCAGGAAAGAGCAGCGTGGGACTGTTTCTGATAAAACATGCTCAAAGAAAAGTAGTTGTAAATAAAGTTTCTCTTTTGGAGTGTTTAAAATTGGGATAATATTTGTATACACACACCCCCACACACATATTAGCCCTGGTGAGGTAGTCTAGAAACCACACACAATTCACCATTAGTTTCAACATCTATAAGGAAGGAGAAAAAAGTCTGTGTGCATATACAGATTGTGTGTAAATATAAACAATACAGTACAATGCAGAATCTATACAGTCTCATACACATAATAAGTATGACTTTCTACATTCAAAGGCTGTAGAGTGCGGGCCCAGCATGCATGAGACCTTGGGTTCAATCCCAGTGCTATACACACGTGCCCGGATTCTTCCAGTTCTTGGGAGGGGAGAGCAGGTTTGACATAAGGGCAGACTGAATTACAGGAGACCCTGCCTTAAAAGACAGAAAAGCAAAAAGGTGTGTGTGTGTGTGTTTAGAACACCATTGTAACTTCCCTGTGTTGTATGCACAGCTACTGAGGAGACACCAGAATCGGCTGTGGAAATTATACAGTAGTGGGGAGCCTGGCAAACTCAACTCAGAAATCTTCCATGTCACCCGCCCTTTGCTTCTGTTTACAAGTTAGGTCCCCTTCCTCCTCACAGCGGGCATTCTGCCCGTGCCTGAGGGGCAGACACTTCCAGATTGCTAGGAGAGCTCAGCGCTCTGCAGCCCTCAGGCCAGTAGGAGTCAATTCCACCCAATTAGAAGATCTTGCAATCCAACAGGCAGGAAACAGACAAGCCCACAAAAAATTAGCTGTGTGCGTATTTACTCCTGCATGTGGCAAGATGGCTGCTGACACAGTAATTTAATGAAGACAGTTTTCAACAAACAAAATGTCATGAAAAATAACAATAAAAAGTGAGAACAGTGAGCCCTGCCATGGTAACTCACAGGGGCTGTAGTGGCCCACACCTTTAATCCTAGCACTTGAGAAGCAGAGGCAGGCATATTTCTTTCTTTCTTTTTTTTTAAAAAAGCTTTATTTATTATATGGTACACTGTAGCTGTTTTCAGATACCCCAGAAGAGGGCATCAGATCTCATTATGGATGGTTGTGAGCCACCATGTGGTTGCTGGAATTTGAACTCAGGACCTTCAGAAGAGCAGTTGGTGCTCTTAACCGCTGAGCCATCTCTCCAGCCCTGGCAAGCAGATTTCTGTGTTCGAGGCCAACCTGGTCTACAAAGTGAGTTCCAGGACAACCAGGACTACACAGAGAAACCCTGTCTAGAGAAAAAAAAATTTTTTTTTAAGTTTCTGAAGCAGGAGTCGTCATGGATGTGATGTGTTGCTATGATGACCAGCATGCCTCATCAAGCAGAAACATATGCATGTCTGCTCTGACCACTGCATAGATGCAAGCTGTCCTGCCTGGGTCTTGATATATGAGGTGTGTGTCAAATAAGAATTCCTCTGGAAGGCTCATATATTTGAATGTGTAGTCACCAGGGGGTGGCACTAATTGAGAAGATTAGGATGCGGTGGCCTTGTTGGAGTGGGTGTGGCCCTGTTAGAGGCCTGTTAGTGTTACTGGGGGTGGGTTTTAAGGTTGCAGAAGCTCACTCCAGGCCCAGTCTGTTTCTAGATTGGGATGTAGCTCACAGCTACTTTTCCAGCACCACACCTAGATGCCAGCACATCCTCTGTGAACTAAACCTCTGACCTGGAAGCCAGCCCCAATTAAAGGCTTTCTTTTATAAGAGTTGCCTTGGTCATGGGTCTCTTCACAGCTACAGAACACTGACTAAGACAGGGACTTCTTAGGAATCCTGAAAAAAAAAATAATTGTGAAACAGTTTCTTTCCTTTTTTCAAAGATGGCTATCGTCAATTTAAAAATAAAAACATTTTGCTTATTGAGTAAAAAAAAAAACTGCAAAAGTTTTTTGTTGTTTTGTTTGTTTGTTTGTTTAAAAGAAGTTGAGCTGGAGAGTTGGTTGAGCAGTTAAGAAAGAGCACTCACTGACTTTTCTTGCAGAGGTTCTGAGTTCTATTCCCAGCAACCACATGGTGGCTCACAACCATTTGTAATGGGAAACCAGTGCTCCCTTCTGGTATGTCTGAAGACAGCTACAGTGTATTCATATACACACACAACAAATAAATATATCTTTCAATAAAGCTTTTCTTATTCATGTGTATGTGTGTGTATCTGTGAGAGTGTGTGGCATGAGTTTCGGTCCCCACAGAGCTCAGAGGAGGTTCTTGGATGTCCTTGAGCTGGAGTTACAGATGGTTGTGAGCCACCCAGCATGGTGACTGGAAAAAACTGACATCCTATGGAAGAGCAGCAGCAGCTCTTAACCATGGAGCTACTTCTTCAGGCCTGCAAAGTTGCCTTTTCAGAGAATGACAGCCCTCAAGGATGAAGATGCTCAAACCAAGCCATATGATGAAGAGTTTAAGGAACAGGTCATATGTCCTCCAATAGTGCAGAAGAGGGACCACTACCTGTGCTGCCCATGGAAGAGCTCCGGTGGCCCCATGTAAGTTTCTATACAGACTATCTTTCTTCTAGCTGCCACGGTGATTCTAAACTCACTTAAGCTATCCTGAATAGCGAGGCTTATTCAGAGTACCCTCATGCACGGGATGCATAGGAAGTCAGCCACGAGGGCAGGAGCCCATACAGCTCCCCAGTATGTTCTGCATTTACAGACTTCACCTCATAGCTCAGTCTCCTCCTCTTCTGTCCGCACTTCATAGTTCTATTTGTCTGCAAACGGCTATCAGTAAGCAAGTCTGCACAATTACTCAGGTCCAGTCCCAGAGGTAACTCTTTGAGGGTGTCTTGGCTCTTCTGACAGATGCACTTCTTGCTCAGGGCTAAACTGGACCACACCAAGGCTTTTGGCTGTGAATGGACTGTGCTGGGGATCCTGGTCCAGTCCAGGCAGATGCTGGCACTAGCTAGCAGATGTCAATTGGTCAAGAGACATTAGACTTCTAACTCCTTTAGTTTGTTTGTTTGTTTGTTTGTTTGTCACTATGTAGTTCTGGCTACCCAGGAACTCATTATGTATACAGAGATCTTGCCCCCCTCTGCCTCCCATGTGCTGGAATTAAAGGATGGGACACCACTGCCCAGGGAAGGATACATTCTCAAATACTGAGTACTGCCTTTGAAATACATTTTCAACCATTTTATTCTACTATTTTGTTCTGTTTTATTATGTCTTGTTTTATGATAGGCTCTTGCTACATGGCCCAAACTGGTCTTAAATTCACAACCTTCCTAGTTCTACCTCACAAGTTTTGGGCTACAGAAGTGAACCATCACACACTGTTTCATTCCATTTTAAAAAGAAAATCTCAGCTGGGCGGATGTGTCACACCTTTAATCCCAGTGCTCAGAGAGCAGAGGCAGGTGAATCTTTGAGTTCAAGATCAGGACGGTCTACAGAACAAGTTCTGGGACAGCCAGGGCTACATGGAGAAACCCTGTCTTGAAAAACCTAAACAAACAAAAAATAAACAAACAAAAAAACAAATAAAAAGAGAATATCCAATAGTTACATCACCACCTCTACTTGCTTACAAAGTGCTTTTCCTTGATGAAGGCCCCCTATTTACCCATGGAAACTGCCCTTCAGAGAGGTAGATAGGATTGACACTTGAAGCAACTTCTCCTTGTGGGTTCTATGAAATTCCTGAGCTAGCACTAAAGCAGACAGACCTGCTTCCCAGGTGAGTGCAAAGTGGGAGGAAGACCTCAGGCCATGGGGATGGAGAGAGCTGACAAGTGAAGGGGGTGGGGACAGAAAGCCACTGGAGGGAGAGCCAGCAGGATCACAGGGCAGCCAAGAGCTGGCCTTCCACCCAGGAGTCAGTCTCTAGTGTGAAAGTGGATCGGGAGCGTGGAGACACAGGCCAGTGCTGGGCTAGGTAGGGGAATGCCTAGATCTTTCTCCTTGGGTTCTTCTACTGCAGGCCACAACCCAGGTTCGAATACTTAACAAATTCTTACCTGCTACATTGCCATGGCCTCTGCCCAAACTCTCTTTCTGAGGCAAGTGTGGGAAGCTGCAGCCACGCCTACTGCAGGGGAAGGTGAGTCATCTTACAAGGACACAGTGTTCCCAGGGAAGTTTGAAAGCCCGCCTAGAGGATTGCCTGTAACTTGTAGAGTCACGTGGCATTCCTCCCAGGTCCAGTTAAGCTGCTCCAATTTGCTATGGAATATTCCTTTGACAGTGTCTCAGATAAAGTTTTTTTCACACATCTCTCAATTTGGGACTAGTGGGAGGTAGATTATCCACAGACGGCTACAGAGTGGGTTTAGGAGTTCAGGCCCAGTTTGGGTCTGGTGCTCACTTCTAATCTGAGGATTAGTGCTTGATTCCCCACAGAGGCGGGGCAAAGCCTGTGCTAGCTGGCTGCAAAGGTCCCAGATACAAATCTTCAAGGTGGGGGTGGTATGAAGAAGAAAAACACCCGAGGAATAACTCAACGGAAAACCCTACCTTAAATCATTATCCCACTCTGAATTTTGAAGATTCAGTGGGTCATTTTAAATAAAAACAAAAACATCCTAAACTGAGGTATTGGGACTAGTTCAAATTGGACAATGAGAAACCTAAGTGCCCTTTCAGGATATCATTCGCCCTATAAAAACAGAATGTATTTGTTCACGGTAAACATGTCAGAACAGCGGCTGTGGAGAGCAAGTGTTGACTGGTCCCTGTCCAATCTGCCAGCTCTCAGATAAAGCCTGGGATGTGATAGGTGACACACTACCATGACATTCACAGTGGTGGGCTTTTCTCATCCATCGTCTCAGCACCACACATGAGAGTCTATCAATAAACTTTCAAGACAGGTGCTGTTCCCCCGACACATGGTTGATCCAGAGCTGGGGAGGCTCCACTTGACAGCAATGCTAGAGTCATTGAGATGCCTGGCCTGTACCACAGAAGTGAGCAGTCCCAGGGCCGAGGGACAGAGGGACCATATTAAGGCTGGGTGTGGTAGCTCATGCCTTTAATCCCAGCACCCAGGAAGCAGAGGCAGGTAGATCTCTGAGTTCAAGGCCAGCCTGAGCTACATAATGAGGACAGCCAGGACTACAGAGAGAGAGACCTTGTCTCAAAACTGAAGTTACAATTGATTGTGGGGTCTGGAGCCAAACCTACAGAGCCAATCCTCTGCAAGAGCAGTGAGTCTTCTCAACTGCTCAGCCATCTCTCCAGCCTCCTGACTTTTTTCCTTTTAATTAACTCACTTCTTTTCCCTGAATTAACTATCTTTGAATAAAATTATTAGTTTCTCCCAAGTCTCCTGAGTGAATTTTATCCATGAATTTATAGCTTTGAGGAGCCCACTTTTCTAAAATTAATTGAAATACATAACTATTAAGAAGAAAGTTGGCCTTTAAAAAAAAAAAAAAAAGAGCTAAGTAGGTTTTGTGTAGTCATGAGTGAGTGCAGGCTGTGTCTTAGTGAATGCCACCAGACTCTAGGGAGACTTCTGGGAGTCAGTGAAACCTAGCCCAGGGTGCCTGATTGATCTGTACAGCAGGCCTGTTGATGCCAATGCTGTCAGAAATTGGCTAATTGATCACGAGCCAGTCATTACTACAGTGTCTCTAGAAGTTGGACTGAGCACACTCAGAGTTCCTTTTTAATGATTTGTGAATTCCCAAGGTTTGCTCACAGGGCCTGGTGCCTTGGCTGGCTGTGCCAAGAGCGGCGGGCATCTAAGTGCAGGTCATTTCCTGTGCTTGTTCTCTTGGGGTTGTTACAACGCTTCCCTTTCGTCTGTCCTCCCCTTGCAATGGTCAGAGAGCATGCCTCTCAGACGGCGTATGGAAGAAAAGTCCCCTTTCATGTCTTTGCATGAATTGCGATGGGTGGAAAGCTCAGTCTTGAAGAAAGGGTTTAACTCTGTTGCCCTACACCTCTCTGGCTACTCCAGAGGAAAAGGCAAACTCTCCACACTGCAGAGCAGAGAAAAAGGCTCATGATGAATTGTTTGCAAGTCAGCAGGTCCTTCTCTAACTTTCTTCTAGGAAGCAATGCATTTAAGCAGGATGGTCTGTCAATGTTTCTCAGCTCTGAGGTTCCTGGACAGCATGATTTCAGCTTCTGTCCTTAAAAAGATTCTCGTTTGCAGCTTAATTAAATCCCTCTGCTCTGTCTGCTTGGAGGACTATAGAGGTAACTTTCCAGGACAGCACTCTCTCACACTCTATGTGTGCAGGTCTTTTTAAGTGTCACCAACTCTGAGGCAGAATGGCATGAAGATGTGGCATGAGCTTGTGGCCCAGGGTAGCTTTCTTGCTTAGTCTGCCTCTGTGAGGTGCAGGCTTGGTACTTCCCAGGTACTTTCCCAGGATTGGGAGCACAATCCTGTCTATAGTAATCATGTAACCTAGGATATAACAGTCTCCTGAAGCTTTGGTTCCTTTAACTATCAGTCAAATCTGACCAGGGCAGACCTTAGTTGTGGGCTTCTGAAGGCTAAGGGTCAGCTGCTGAACAGCAAGCGCTTCCAGTGTAGACGGTATTCAACAAGCGAGAGCTTTATCATCACCACCGTGGGCTGAACTGTGCCTTGCCCACTCTATCATTTTATATGTTGATGGGTCTAGAATAAAATCAATCTTGTAACAACTCGATCACCAACTTCCAGCTTCAGAACCATGAGAATAAACACTTGTTGGCTGAGCCACCCTGTCTTCATTTCACTGAATTTTTGTTCATTCGCTATATAGCTTTGGTAGACTAACAACATATGCTGTGGCCAATGATTATGGTGACATTAGCTTTCATGATACAGTGGGAAGAGAGCAGACAGAAGGTGGGGGATTACATACCCAGAGGGAAGAGAAGGAAAGTAGGTGCTGGTTCAGGTCTAAAGAGGTCAAGTAAGTTCACTTGACAGCTAAGGAAGGATGGAGCACTTTAGACAGGGGACAGTGGGATTCTTGTGTGACAAGAACACCCTTTGTTAACCTTGAATCCTTTGTTCTGTGACACAGAGCCTCACTACTAATAGTGATGGAGAAAAAAACTAAGCTCTACCCAAATCTATTCAGAGGGTGGATAAATGGTACCCAAATGTTCATTTCTGCTGTCCAGACAACTTAAGGAAAACACAGATAGAGAATCTACATTCCAGACCACGGTAGCTTTATTGGTTGGAGGCCCTGGTAACCTGACTCCCCTAGCTTTAGGACTGACTAACAACATAACAACGTGAGTGAGAGGGAGTGGCTACAAGTTAAGCCCCCTCCTTATGTATATATGTGACTAGAAGGAAATGTGATTGTAACTGACTGCACCTCAAATCTTCATCATTAATTTAAACTTACACATCTCCAATGAAGCAGCATAAGAAGATGGGGGGACATGATTATTCTCTACCTGCTTCAGGGATTGGCAAGGACTAGTGAGCTCTCTAGTGAAGAAGACCTGAAAAGCTTAGGAGTGCCACCTTTCTCTCCCTAGGCCCTCAAAGCTGAAGGTAACAGGAAGTCTCCTTCAGGCTTTTGTCTGTCTAAATATCAAAAAACAAAAACAAAAACAAGAAAAGGATTAAAAAATATTTTCTTCATTTTACTGACATGGCACATTTGTTGTTGCTGTTGTTGCTGCTGCTGCTGCTGTTGCTGTTGTTGCTGTTGCTGCTATTGCTGCTGCTGCTGTTGCTGTTGTTGCTGTTGCTGGTATTGCTGCTGCTGCTGTTGCTGCTGTTGCTGCTGCTTCTGTTGCTGCTATTGCTGCTGTTTTTGCTGCTGTTGCTGTGCTGTTGCTGTTGCTGCTGTTGCTGCTGTTGCTGCTNNTGCTATTGCTGCTGTTGCTGTTGCTGCTGCTGCTGCTATTGCTGTTGCTGCTGCTGCTATTGCTGTTGTTACTGCTGCTGCTGTTGCTGTTGCTGCTGCTGNTATTGCTGTTGCTGCTGCTGCTATTGCTGTTGTTACTGCTGCTGCTGTTGCTGTTGCTGCTGCTGCTGTTGCTGCTGTTGTTGCTGCTGTTGCTGCTGTTGCTGCTGCTGTTGCTGTTGTTNCTGCTGTTGCTGTTGCTGCTGCTGCTGCTGTTGCTGCTGTTGCTGTTGCTGCTGCTGTTGCTGCTGCTGTTGCTGCTGTTGCTGTTGCTGCTGTTGCTGTTGCTGTTGCTGCTGCTGCTGTTGCTGCTGTTGCTGTTGCTGCTGTTGCTGTGCTGTTGCTGCTGTTGTTGCTTTGTTGTTGCTGCTGTTGCTGTGCTGTTGCTGCTGTTGCTGCTGTTGCTGCTGTTGTTGCTGTGCTGTTGCTGCTGATGCTGCTGTTGTTGCTGTGCTGTTGCTGCTGTTGCTGCTGTTGCTGCTGCTGCTGCTGTTGTTGCTGCTGTTGCTGCTGTTGCTGTTGCTGCTGCTATTGCTATTTTTCAAGACAGGGTCTAACTATGCAGCCTGTTTGACATGAAACTTACTCTGTAGATCAGGCAGTATTGAACGCAGAGATCCACCTGTCTCTATCTCCAGAGTGCAGGAATTAAATGTGAGCACCACACTACTGTCAGGCCTTTTGAAAAAAAGGTTTATCTGTGTGTCACTGTGTGTATCTGCTCACATGTATGCACTGCCTGCAGAGGCCAGAAGAGGGCATCAGATCCCCTGCAGCTGGGGTTATACATGGTTGTGAGCTACCAAACATGGGTGCTAAAACTTAAACTCTTTTCCTCTGCAGGATCACTTAGTCCTGCTCTTCCAGAGGTCCTGAGTTCAATTCCCAGCAACCACATGGTGGCTCACAACCATTTCTAATGGAATCTGATGCCCTCTTCTGGTGTGTCTGAAGAGAGCAATGGTGTACTCATATACATAAAATAAATAAATACATCTTTTAGAAAATTTACATACAATAAAATTTTCCAGTCAATATATAATCCAATAACTTTTAGTCAATTTATAGTCATATGACCATCACCAAAATTTATTTTAAAATTTATTTCATGAAGTATAGGTGTTTTGCTAGCATCTATGTCGTCTGTGTCCACGTATATGCCCCATACACTCAGAGGCCAAAAGGGGAATACAACAGATGTGAGCAGCCACACGGTGACTTGCAATAAACCTGGGTCCTACGGCAGAGCAGCCACTGCTTTTGACCACTGACTCATCCAAAAATTCTCTTCTAGAATATTCTCCAACGTTGCCTTCATTGAGAACTAAGCAAGATAGATGTTAGCATGAACTATAACTAAATTATATAACTATAAAACGATATCTAAACTAAACCTTGGGAAAAGGCCAACCACCCTGCAGCTCCACCCCCTGAACCCCCTGTTGCCCCCTCCCCCACATCTACTCCCTTACCCCATTATCTGCTTATGAGCTCATTATATTTTTTCCCTATATAAACTGACACTGGACTGTGTTTGTGGTCATAACTTCCAGGTCACAAGTCTGAGCTGTGTCCCTGATCAATCAGTCTTCAATAAACTGTGTGTTCAATAAACTATTCCTCTCTGACTGAGATCTATGTTTGTGTGATTTGTGAGGGACTCCTGGACGCAAACAACCAGCACTCTGGAGGCAGAGTCAGGTGGATGGATCTCTGTGAGTTCAAGGTGAGCTTGGACTACAGAAGGAGTACCTGGACAGCCAGGGTTACACAAAAAATTCTTGTCTCAGAAAAGCAAAAACAAACGAACAACAAGAAAAATTAAAACTGGCTGGAGAGGGCTCAGTGGTTAAGAGCACTGACTGTTCTTCCCAAGGTCCTGAGTTCAAATCCCAGCAACCACATGGTGGCTCACAACCATCCGTGATGAGATCTAAGACCCTCTTCTGGAGTGTCTAAAGACAGCTACAGTGTACTTACATATAATAAATAAATAAAATAAATAAATCTTTAAAAAATTAAAGAAAAATTAAAACTGCCAAGAAATTAAAGAGCAGCTGCTTGAGGAGGACGGAGGACTGCCATTCCTGCTTGAGGAGGACGGAGGATTGCCATTCCTGCTTGCTGTATCCCACCCTCCTCCAGCCGGATCTACCTGGCCTGGAACATGCACTGGCCTTCAACATGTGATCCTTCTCTATTCCAGAGTACTGAGATTCCAGACATGTACAACCATGGCCAGCCTTTACTTATTTTACATTTATTTGTTTAGTTGGTTAGTGTGTGTGTGTGTGTGTGTGTGTGTGTGTGTGTGTGTAAGACAGTGTGTATACGAGACAGTGTGTGTGCATGTGTAGGACAGAGTGTGTGTAAGACAGTATGTGTATATGTGTGTGTGACTGTGTCTGTGTAGGACAGAATTTGTGTAAGACAGTGTGTGTGTGTATATGTGTGTGTGTGTGTGTGAGACAGTGCAGTCTTGGGTATTAGCCATCTCCCTTGAGGCAGGGTTTCTCACGTGTCTGGAGCTTGCCAATGGTGACCCTATAGACTAGTGCTTTAATATGGGTGCTGGGGATCAAAGGCGTGTAGAGGAATTTTAATCCAGCAACATGAATGCTTTAGCAAGAGCTTCTAAACTAGGATGCAGATACACCCTGAATTACAGTACTAACTGGCTGGAATGCAGACATGCCCTTAGTATACACCTTTAATCCCAAACAATGAAGGTAAAATTAGTTGGTATAAGGAAGCAGCCATGTTTGAAAGAGGCCGACAAATCAGAGAAAGATTTGACAGAATGAGTCGGAGATAAAATCTGCCCAACTTTCACAGGGTCAGGAACGTGAGGTTACTTAAGAGCAGGCGGAAAGAGAGGAGGCAGGCTTTGTTTGGTTTTGTTTGTTTTGCTTTGCTTTGTTTGTTGTTGTTGTTGTTGTTGTTTGTTGTTGTTGTTGTTGTTGTTCTACAGAGACAGGTTGCAGAGAACAAGATCGACGTAAGTGAAGATAGAACGAGCCAGAGACTAGGAAGGAATTAGAAGTTTAAGATAAATTACTAGAGGTAGTTTGAGGCCAAGCAGAGCAATTCAATGAGAAGCCAGATTGAATCAGTCAGCTTGGAGAGGAGGTTGAGCTAGAACAGCTGAGTTGAACCAGCCAGCCAGAGTTCAGAAAGCACTAGGAAGGGTGAGCTTACTCAGCAGTGAGTCTCAGAGAAGACAATTACATCAGTCAAATATAAGTTACTCATAGGCTGGACTTTTCAACCTTTTACTGATTTCCTTATTTGTTTTTATCATATGTGTATTAGTATATTAGTGTATGCATATAGTGTCTATTGAAGCTGTAAGAGGAGCCAGATCCCTCGGAGCTGGATTTACAAACTGTAGTTAGCCACTATGTGGATGCTAGGAACCAACTCAGGTCCTCTGCAAGGTCAGCGACCCTCTTAAGTACTAAGCCGCCTCTCTCGCTCCATGTTCAGCCTTCAAACCAGGCTCTGAGAACCTCCTGCTCCCTCCTTGGTTTGGTGGACCAGGAGACCTCAGGACAGCTGACAAAAGCACGCAACTGGAGCTGTCCTTTGGAACAAAGCAGGTGCCTCAGCTGAGAGGAGGTGCCAGCATCAGTGTCCTCTGCTCGGACTGACCATCCGGGCCCTGCTTGGACGCCTGCAGCTCAGCACAATGGAGACTTTCTGAGCTGAGTGTGGGGACACCGTTTCTGAGCAATCTCCCCACAGGTGGCCTGGGCGCCTGCTTTGTGCAGGTGGGAATTTGGGCTGCCTGGCCCACAGCTTAGCAGGCTCACAGTCAAAAGCCAGCATTGAGGAGGAAAGTGGGTTCCGTTTCACTCTAAGGCTGTGCCCTGCAACAGCACCAGGCTAAAAGCGGTTCCTTCTTCCCAGGGGGATGCTGAGAGTGGACAAAGCCACACACACCCTCGGTGTCCTTTCCAGCTACCTGCTGCCAAAGCAACTTCACATTTGGGCTACTGTTCAGGCATTTTCCTCTGCCTAAAATGACCTTCCCAAGCCCATGTCAGCCATCCTTGCAGGCATGATTTAGCATGGCATTCATTCACAGTACAGGAAAATGTTACATGTGTTACAACAGCACATGTTAGGCACATGGTCTGTACTCAGAGACCATCGGAGACTTCCTAGGCACACTTAGTTCTCCATCTCTATTTTCTTAGCTTGCTCTTCTCTCTCTCTCTCTCTCTCTCTCTCTCTCTCTCTCTCTCTCTTTCTCTTCCTTTCTGTCTGTCTGCCATCCTTCCTTTCTTTCCTTCTCCCTCTCCCTCTGTGTGTCTGTCTGTGTGTCTGTCTGTTTTCCTGTCTTTGGTGGTACTGGTTGTGATCAAACCCAAGTTTCTAGCACGCTAGGGGAATACTGTAGCCAAACTGTGTCTCTAGCCTGGCATCTAGTTTCGGTGTCAGTATAACAGTCTCTGTATTTTTGCTCCACACTCTGATGCTGCGCTCCGAAGATCCTTTTCTTACTTTTAACTCTAAACTTGTGTCAACTGGACTGAGTCAGCGAGCTGACTCTGATTGGCCTTTATGTCACCGCACAAGTCTTTTTACATCTTGTTTTTCTCAACATGTCATGTCACAGTCTCTGGAAGCAATGTGCCATGGTTAATAGTGCTGCGACTGGATTCCTAGTGTGGAGTCCCTCGCTCCCTCCTTGGCTCATGCTTTGACCTTGGCGATAGTGGTTGTAGGTCAACCAATGCTGGGACCCTCCCAGACATAAAACCTTGGCATAGAGCTAATTCTCTTCCTTAATTAAAAAAAAATCTATTTATATTGATTGATTGATTTAGTGTGTGTGTTGGGGTTGCATTTGCTACCCCTCCTACCCACTCGTCCAGCTACAAGCACCGTCCCCTGTTGATGCTGAACTCAAGATTAATTACCAGAAAGGTGAAATGGAAGACACGGTGCCCCGTTACAGATCCTAACTCAGCGTATCCAGAGGGATGCATACACAGCGCGCTTGACGTAACACTTGACAGATGGAAGCAAAGTAGAGCGCCCAGAGGTGGGATTTGCTAACCACCTGTAAAAAACAAAAGCAAAGCAAGCGAACAAACAAGCTGCACAGACACAGGACTAGAGAGATCCCTGGAGATCTCCGGAGTTTTGTTTATGTGAGTATCCAAGCACAAATGGACAGACAACCAGTAAGCGTTAGCAGCTGTGAGGATGGAAGCCAGTGTAGAACGGAGCACCCAGAGGAAAGCAGGCCCTCCCCATCCTGTGAGAGAGTACAGCCGGTCACTCTTCCCAAGGCCCTCCCCATCCTCTGTGAGAACAGTGGGCCACCCTTTCCAGGGCTCTCCCCATCCTGTGTGAGAGTACAGCCCGTTATTCCTTTCCAGGGCACTGTAAATGACTTCCCTGCTTCCACACAAAATCTTCAACTAATACACAAAAGAGTCAGAGGCCAGGTGCCCTTCTGCCCAAACCCCTTGCTCTTACAAGTGCTGTTATCAAAACACAGGTGCCGGGTTGGTTAAAGGTAGCTCAGCTCTCCATCAGCCTTCCCAGCCCAGGGGCGCTCCTCAGGCCTGTCTGGGGTTGAGTCTGTCAACCAGCACGCTATTTTATTTTTCTCTTTTCTCCTTATCTCCTCCCCTAAACACACACACATACACACACACACACACACACACACACACACACACACACACACACAACTGTTATAGCTCAGCAGTCCTAGGACTCATTCAATTTCAAGGCACTTACTCTTCCTGCTGCCGCTGCCTCTCTGGCACTGAGACCACAGGCCTCAGCCACCAAGCCCAGCACATGGCCTTTTGTTATGGTTAAGGAAATAACCCCAAGCTATCAAATCATTTGCCCAAGGTCATACAGCTAGATTGGGCAAGGACCAACAGTGATAAGGGCCTCTGAGTCTTGCCCACAGCTTGCGTTGGGTTTGTTTTCCCAGTTACCACCGCACTCAGGCAGCCAGGAAGGGTCACAGCAGAATGGCATCTGAAAACCACAGATTGGATTTGTCACTGAAGGAAGTAAAGAGGCAAAACCCAGACAGTGTCTGGAGGTGGTGACCAGAAGGGCCCCTGGGCTATGGAAGTGATGCTAGTCACCAACTAATTGGCTGTTTTGTTCAGTATGTTCCTTGAAAATACCAAGAAAAATCTTGGTCCCTTGAAATTGATTTTATCACTGTTTTGGTAAAATTTCCCTTCTAGAGTAAAAGTGCTACTTGAACCAATCAGTCAGTCAACCTACAGCTTCAAGGTACCTTGTGTGCACTCAGCAACTGTGTGCAATGTTCTGGTTCAGAGGACAATAGGGGTAGCCCTACCCAGAAAAGACCAACTCCCTTAAATAACCACCATCTACTCACAGTGAGCTCTTCGCCATCATGCTGATTCTGTGGATTCCAGAATCCTGAGCTCTGATGATCTGGTTGGTGGAAATGCAGAGTCCCAGGAAATGGAGGGGACAGAGGCAGGGGGATGGCTAGAGAGAACTGAATAAACAGACTGAGTAGGGAGAGACCTGGGTGAAGAGATTTAGTTGGAGTTTTCTTCCCCCAACAGGTATACCAAAGGACTGATGGACAAGGAAAGAAAAATGGGATGGGTGCCTTATGAGGAAGCACGAGGCAGGGCGGGCAGAGAGATGGCTTGTTCTGGCTCTGCTCTGAAAACCTTACCAAGAGCAGCATCTGAGGAGAGAGTTAGCAGCAGGGCCCTGGGAGAGAAGCAACAGTCCTTGCAGATGGAAGCCCCTTGCCAGAGTCCTGTTCCTCTCCCTCCAGTGCAGTCCTGGGACTTTTGTGTGCCCACAGATGTGTGCTCTGCCTTGCTCTTCCTACAGAGCGAGTCTGGTGGATAGACTCCAGGTGAGATCTGAGAAGCCCTTGGCTTGCCTGGACTCAGGGGTTCCAACAGGTCTCTGCCTCGGATCCTGCAGGTTAGGGCTGACCATCAATAGGCCAAGGACTAAGATGAATTGAACTATGTGTACCCTAGAAGACAGCCATGCCCATGTGGCAATACTCGATTTCAGACGCAGATCCGTAAGCACCATGACCGCTGCAGAGTTCCGTGGGTGCTGAGAGTTGGAGCTGCAGGATGGTCATTGCTGAGGAAGGTTGCATGCTGCATGTGGGTTGCATGCTATGTGTGGGTCGCATGCTGTGTGTGGGGTCGCATGCTGTGTGGGGGTCGCATGCTGTGTGGGGTCACATGCTGTGTGTGGGCAAGATGCTGCGTGTGGCTTGTATGCTAAGTGTGGGCCATATGCACGTTGTTCCTCATTGTGTTGTTCTGGAGTAGCCTTCATAAAAGCGAACTGTGTTTTCCAACAGCCTCTTGGCACTCTTTCTGGCTGTATCAATGAGTTATTGCTATAAGATATGCTCTTTGATGAGCCACCCTAAAGCTTACAACTTATAATAGCAAGCACTTGTTCCCGCGCTCTTGAGTCTGTCTGCCTACTAGACCTGCTGAGACTGCAATGAGCCTAGATCCTGCTGGCCAGGGCTCCTTACAGGGGGTTGAGTTTGAGTCTGTGGCTTTGCTCTGAGGCATAGGTCAAGGATCCAGACATCAAGTGTTTCATATGTAACCCCAGCTGGTCTGGTCTGGAAATCTCTGGATAGCCCAGGCTGCCTTCAAGCTCACAGATACACTTACCCCTTCAGAGTGGGGGGATTTAAAGGTGGATGCCAGCATGCCTGGCTTCAGATGCTTTTCTGCCTCTAACGTTCACAATGAAGACAAGTGAGAATAACATTATGTCAACCTGGAAGAAATTGGGTTAATGGACAGAATCTGAACTAGGGAAGGAAGGACGGTATCAACCTTTCAGTATGAGCACAGCAGATGTTCCTCTTACTGAAATACTGCTTAGCAGACTGTGGTCAGGCGAGGTAGCCCTTAAAAACGTAATTGTTGAATGCTGGAGTCACTGTCGATGACCCCAGACCACACTGTTGTCCCCCTGACACCCTGCATCATGTACTAGTGGTCTTAAAAAGTCTGCTCAAAGTACAAGATGGCAACTCTCAGACCCTCTGGGACAAGGTTGCAGTAGCTGGGGCGGGTGCTGTTGGTATGGCTCATGCCATCAGTATCTAAATGAAGGACCCGGGCAGCTGAGCTTGTTCTTGTTGATGTCATGGAAGGCAAGCTAAAGGGGGGAGATGATGGATCTCCAGCATGGCAGCCTTTTCCTTAGAGCACCAAAAATTGTCTCCTGCAAAGACTATAGTGTGACTACAAACTCTACAGCATTATCACAAGGGGGCCCAACAGCTAGAGAGAGAGAGAGAGAGAAAGANGAGAGAGAGAGAGAGAGAGAGAGAGAGAGAGAGAGAGAGAGAGAGAACTCAGTTGGTTCAGCAAAATGTGAACATCTTCAAGATCATTATTCCCAACATTGTAGAGTACAGTCTAAACTGCAAGCTGCTTATTGTCTCAAACCCAGCTGATATCTTGACCTATGTGCCATGGAAAATAAGTGGCTTTCCCCAAACAGAGTTATCAGGAGTGGTTGCAATATGGATTCAATTCAGCTGGGTTCTGTTACCTGATGGGAGAAAGGCTGGAAGTTCACCTGCTGAGCTGTCATGAATGTGTCTTAGGGGAGTGTGGCAAATCCAGCGTGCCTGTGTGGAGTGTCGGGAATGTTGCTGGTGTCTCCCTGATGAATCTGAACCCAGAAGTGCAGACAAGAAGCAGTGGAAGGGGATCCACAAGCAGGCGGCTGACGGTGCCTATGTGGTGATCAAACTGAAAGGTTTTATGTCCTGGGCCATTGGCCTCTCTGGCAGACTTGGGCAAGACCATAATGAAGAAATTTAGGTAGGTGCATCCCATTTCCACCATGACTGAGTGCCTCTATCGTATCCCAGACCCAAAGCAGACAGCACTTGTTCCGCAGAAGTCCAGCATGCACACGTCTACCGTTCATCAAATGGGTGACCAGAGGTAAGTGCACAGGCTCAATTTAAAGCCAGTCAGGGAAATTCCGGGGATAGGTGATCTTTATTATGATTGGTTGGCTCTATTTCAAGGAACTCCAGTGTCTGTGGGATGGGCCAGGACTTTAGGACCTTTCCAGAATTATTGTTAACTAACTATTCTTGGCTCAGGTCAGATGGTAGGGCATCATCTCATTGACTGCCCAAGGGCTGTGGTTTTTGCTGGGATTGGTTTGCTCAGCTCCTGGAAACAGAAACTTAAATTAGTTTTCTGAACCCGCATTTTGCAGCCTGTCATGGAGACAGCCTAGCTCAATCCTCTCACTGTGGAATCAATGATGATGTCTCCCTCGGTGTCCCTTGTGTCCCGGGACAAGGCTGGGAGTTCACCTGCTAAGCTGTCATGGATGTGTCTTAGGGGAGCATGGCAAATCCAATGTGCCTGTGTGGAGTGTCGAGAATGTTGCTGGTGTCTCCCTGATGAATCTGAACCCAGAAGTGCAGACAAGAAGCAGTGGAAGGGGATCCACAAGCAGGCGGCTTCTGGAATCAAAATGGGACAAAATGGAATTTGTGAAGCTGATTCTGATTCCCGAAGAGGAAGCCCGCCTGAAGATTACAGATAGGCTCTGGGGAATCCAGAAGGAGGTGCTGTTCTAAAGTCTTCCCGGTATCCTAGCATGCCACTGTCCAGGCTTTACCAGGGTTTCTATGGAATAGAAACCTTCTCTTTCTCATCAGCTGTGTTTAGTGCAGTTGTGTTGAGGCAGTCTAGGGAAAACCTCGGTTCCCACAGCTCTACTCTGCTGCTAAGTGGTGCTTGTGTAGTGGTAACCTGGTTAGTGTGACAGTCCCAGTGTCTCCAAGACACACTGTGTGCAGGCTTCAATTTTGCCCTCACCAAACATGCCTAGCCCAACAAGTTCCCAGTTAGTCACAATCTGTCTGTATCGTGTAACTCCATGTGTTGGTCAAGTTTCTCTAGAGTCCCAGAACTTATGGAATACCTTTATACATTAAGGAAAATTATTGGAATGACTTACAGGCTGCAGTCCAGCTAACCCAACAATGGGCAGCTGTGAATGGAACGTCCATGGATCTAGTAGCTGCTCAGTGCCACGAGGCTGAGTGTTTCCGCTACCCTTCTGTATAAGCTGAAATCTTAAAGGAGGCTCCAACAGAGGTGCTGGCAAGTAAGTGCAAGCAGGCGAAGAAGAGCGAGTCTTCCTTCTTCCATTGTCCTTACGTAGGCCTCCAGCAGAAGGCACAGCCCAGATTAAAGGTGTATACCCCCACGCCTGGACCTTAGCTGTTCTTCACTTGGAACTTGCTCTGTCTAAGGCTGGCCTTGAACTCAGAGATCTGCTTGCCTCTGTCTCTTGGAATTAAAGGCCTGTCTCACCTTGCCTGGACCCAAGATTTTCATGGCTACTATGCCTCAAGAACTGGATCAAAAACCTGTGTCATCCCATGTCAAGATCTAGATCAAAAGCCTGGGTCTTCCAACTTCAAGTTCTGGATCACACACAGGTGTGCCCTCCATTTCTAGATTATAGTTCAATCCAGATGTAGACTAGTAGACAACCAGGAGCAGCCATCACGGTCAATTACACATAAGTGTTCTAAGGGATATTTTATGTATTACATGTCTCTGTAGTGTACGTTGCAATATTAGGTAAAATGTATGATCTGCATATAGATAGTGCAACCAACGACCCAAATGTCATGGCAATGAAAATTCCAAATAAACCTTGAACAGTGAGGGAAGCTGTGATTGTTTTTATGTGAATGTTTGTTTATGGTGATTGCTATGTCAACTTGACTACATCTGGAATTAACAAACTGGCTGGACAAACCTGAGAGGGATTTTTGCTTAATTAAATCCTTTGAAGTGGACAGACCTACCTCTGATGTGGGACACACCTCTGCTGGATGCTCTAAAGGACATTAAATATGGAAACCTCTCTTTCTTTGCTTACTTGCAGTTGATCTCGCTAGCTAGCAAGTCCATGTCTCCACTGGTGTAAACACCTACTCCTTCTCGATTCTGCCATGTACTAGAGGGCAGCTGAGACATCCGGCCTCAAGGACGGCACAACTACTGGATTCTTGAACCTTTTGTTCATAAGCAGTCATAGCTGGACCACAGCCTATAAACCATTCTATAATCTAATAAATCCAGTGGGGGAAGTGAAGAGGGGAGGAGGGAGGGAGGGAGAGAGAGAGGTTTATTCTGTAAGTTCCGTTACTCTACAGAGCTCTGACTAATACAGTCATATTCCACATACCCTCAGAGTTTAGAAGTTGGATCTCCTTGAAGTAGAGTTACTGACAGTTGGGAATGTAGTGTGTAGTTTCTACTACCTCGCTTTAAGCTCCAGGCAGACTGAACCACTAGCCACCATCCAGGAGCCACCCAGAACCCACAGATGAAACACACACAAACACACATTAACTTATTTTTAATATGCTTTCAGCTCAATGGCCGGACTCATCTAAGCCTTTCTTGGCTAGCATGCCCTTCTCTTCACTCCCGGCTCAGCACCCTAAACCTGCCCTCTACCTAGTTGCTCAGTTACCTTTACTCCCAGCACCTCTAAATCTGCCCTCAACTTAGTTGTGTTTCTACTCTCCCACCTGCTACCCCAGGCCCAGTTGGGGAAGCAGCCAATGATTACTCCACCTGAGATCTCACATGGCTGGTGGTTCTCTCTCTCCAAAGCATGGCGAATCTCTTTCCTCTTCCTGTGCCTGCTAGCCTACCTGCGGGATATTGGAAGACCCACCTCTTTGGTCCAACCATTAGCTGCTAGCCTCTTTATTGATTGATCAAGAACCAATTGGGGAAGAGGGCCTTCAGCATTCGTTCCTGAGCATCAGAACCATCCCCTACAAGTGAGTGTCAGTGTGGCTGTTAGGAATTGAACCTGGGTCCTCTGCAAGAACAACAGGCCACTAGCCATGTTTCCAGCCACAACAGAGTACGTTAAACCTCCATGGTAACCTACTCCTCCCACACTGTGGGCAAGTGGACCATGCCATCAGTCAGAAGACCTGGTAATGTTGAAGCAGGTCCTATAAGCTCCTGAGTCCAATACCTCCAAAGTAGAATTTATCAACTCTCTTAATCCTGCTTTCTGTCTTCTCCATATTACCTGTGGACTTCACCCTCCACTCAGGAGACACAGGACAGGAATCAGTGAGGCTGTCCTTCCACATCTCCCTTCTGCCACCAGGTCAATTCCATGGCTTCCACTCACCAGTAAATGTGTACAGACCGTCCACTGGGCCAGCTGCTGCCTCACCGGCAAGAATCATGGGTGATCAGGGTGGTCCCTTTAGCTCCTGGAGCTTTTTACCTCCTAATATTTCTCACTCTTGCCCTCTCTGCCTCTCCCAGGATGATCCCACATGGGTGCTAGACTCTTACTCTAGTTTCCATCCTGAAATTTGGCCTCTTGAACCCATTGCTACCTTGATGGCTCTCTGTCATCTTCAAACCAGTTCTCAGAAACCTGGGCTGTATAGGGCAGCTTGGAAGAGAACTATGCAATTGAAAGTAAAAGCAAAAGAAATGACAAAATACAAAAATGTTGGTGCACTGTATGAGACAATAACTTTCTCTTTTGCAAAGCATTCAAAACCATCAGTGGGGTCTGGAATGGTGACCCAGCAGTTGAGTACAAGACTTCAGGTCCCAGCACCCAAACAGGGAGGCTGACAATTGCCAGACTCCAGCTCCAGTGGATACAGTGCCCTCTGCAGGCTCCTGTGTGTATCTGCACTCATGTGTGCATGCTACACAGAGAAACCCACACATACACATAATTAAAGTAAAATCTTAAAAAATAACCAACAATGGGTGTTCACAATCTTCTCTATTTTTGTAAAAAAAAAAAAAAAACCAAAAACAAAACTGTTTATTTCAAATATAGAATAAAAATCAAGATAATAATTGCCCGGGAAACAAATCCAAATCAGACATGTACCTATAATTTCTGGTTTCCTCTGGCTTGTGAAAACACCATGAAAGACTGCTTGGGAAGCCAGAGCCCCTGGGCAGGGAACTACCTAGCTACACATGGGCCATCCTTCCGTTCTCCTCCCGCAGCCCTGCTTGGATGTCCCACATGGAACCCCAGGCCCCCACAGAGCTCAAAGCTGATGCTCCTCTGAGCCTAGCCACCGTGTTCTCCCACTTGACTTTCTCTGCTTGACTGTCCTTCCTCATCCTCCTGGCTTTCACCAGGCCTAGTGTCATCTAGGGGGTCTGTCGAGGATAGAAGCCTTCCTCTTGCTCTCCAGATACTGTGTTCTCTTCTACTGTGTTGTACTGACATAACCTCCTTCTGTGTTGTTCTCTTCTACTGTGCTGTACTGACTTAACCTCCTTCTGTGTTCTCTCCCATCTGCCTGTGACTCTAGGAGCTAGGCACCTACTGGTGTGTTACAAATTCCATATTAATAGTTCACGTCATCTCCCCTGCCCCAATTTCAAGGTTTTGAGAATTGCCCCGTTCACTTCAGCTCAGAACTATTTCTGCATAGGCAGGTGGTTCTGTGGAGCTCCTCATACGCGTGCGTGTCTCTCACACCATGATAAGGGTTCTGAGACCATTTGGGAACCTGAGCATCAGTCAGGCTGTACTGAGTGTAACCACTGTGTCTATGATCTTCACAGCATCTCCTCCTCCTGTTTCCAGGGAGACACCAGCATGCCAAACTTTTACTCAAGATTCAGAAGGCAAAGAAAGTGAACTGTAGCCAAGAACAATACAGGCAACAAATCAAATATGCGCTAAAGAGCAGTGCCCTAAAAGTACTCCAGGCACCCCTGCCTTCTGCCAGTTCTTCAGAGAGCCCCGTGGACTTCTGTCCTGCTGTGGCGTTCGCCTCACCATGGAGACCACCAACACATGCCCATCTTCTTTCCAGTAGCCACCTGGATTCCTGCTAAGCCCTTGACCACAGCATTTCCTCTCCTAAGAGCTGAATCCACAAGGCACTGATGAGGAGCAATAGCGTTAGGGTCTGCATATCACTGACAGTGGACCTTAGAACGCCACCATTCTTCACCCACAGGCTCTGTGAGAGGGGGGAGCACTTAGGGTGACTGAGGTGACTTGATTGTCTCGACTAATGATCATTTTCTTCTAGATTTGTCAACACAACTTTTTGGCTGGCCTGGACCACCGAGGGATAAGGATGTACTTATCTTCCCGCCCTCAGTGATGAAATTTGTGAAACCTAATTTGCTTGACCTTGGAGTTTAGCGGTTAAGTACTAAACTCTATCACCACATCCATGAAGGTTCAAATATTCCTCACTTCGAGCTTAACGCTGAGTTCCTTCTTCCTGACCTTCAGAATCACAGCAGCACCAACTTGAAGGGTCAAAGGGCATCAGTGCAGCGCGCTCAGCATGGACGCCTGAATGCCCAGCACGGTGCTCAGGGAATGACAGATGTCAGTAATCACCACCACTGACGCCTCATCAGCCTTGCTATTTCAAGGTTTAGACTCTTTGTGGAGGTTCTAGTTTGCTCCTTCTTTCGAGATGCAGCCCAGACTGGCCTGAGAGTCTAAGTAGCCTAGGCTGGCATTGAACTCCCAATTCTCGTGCTTTTGCTTCCTGAATGCAGGATCACATATATGTGCTGACATGCTAGGCTGAGTCTGCTCCGTTTTACAGGTATAGCCATGTAGGATAGAGATATTCTGCTATGGGGCTGGAAGGATGGCTCAGTGGTTAAAAGCATTGACTGCTCTTCCAGAGGTCCTGAGTTCAATTCCCAGCAACCACATGGTGGTTCACAACCATCTGTAATGGACTCTGGTGCCCTTTTCTGGTGTGTCAGGAGACAGCAATAGTGTGCTCAGATACATAAAATAAATAATTAATTAAAGAGAGAGAGAGAGAGAGAGAGAGAGAGAGAGAGAGAGATACTCTGCTGTCCTGGCGGTAAGCCGTCTTCACACCTCCTCTGGAAGAGGTTGATATGATATTTCTTTTTCTTTTTCTTTTTTTTTTTTTTTTTTTTTTGGTTTTTCGAGACAGGGTTTCTCTGTGTAGCCCTGGCTGTCCTGGAACTCAGTTTGTAGACCAGGCTGGCCTCGAA
>NC_034606.1:4161021-4176006 GCF_900095145.1 Mus pahari | reverse complement strand
TTTTTTTTTTTTTTTTTTTTTAAATAAGAAAAAAGGATCGCGAGGGACGTGGCTGCCTCCTCGCATGCAACAGCCCTGTCCTCCCGCTCAGTCAAGCAGGTTGAATCCCCCAAAGCGATGGCTATGAAGAAGTCTAGTCCCCTGCTGATCGGCGGGAGTTTGTGCGACAATACTACACCCTGCTGAACCAGGCCCCAGACATGCTGCACAGACTTTATGGAAAGAACTCTACCTATGCCCACGGGGACTTGGATTCCAACGGGAAGCCAGCAGATGCAGTCTACGGGCAAAAGGAAATCCACAGGAAAGTGATGTCACAAAACTTCTCCAACTGCCACTCCAAGATCTGCCACGTGGATGCTCACGCAACCCTGAATGGCGGGGGTGGTGGTCCAAGGGATGGCGCTACTGTCCAACAACAACCAGGCTCTGCGGAGGTTCATGCAGACCTTTGTCCTTGCTCCTGATGGCTCTGTTGCCAACAAATTCTATGTTCACAACGACATCTTCAGATACCAAAATGAGGTCTCCCGGTGGCTTTGTCACAGAGCCTCAAGAGGAATCCGAAGTAGAAGAACCTGAAGAAAGACAACAGACACCATGATTCTGGAACTTTCTATCATCAGACTGTCAGCAATGACTTGGAGCATTTAGAGGAGGCTGTTGTGGAGCCGGAGCCGGAGCTGGAATCTGTGTCCACATTCAAGAGAACAAACCTGAGCCTGCATTGGAAGAAACTGCTCCCGAGGATGTGCAGAAGTGTACATCCCCGGCCCCGGCAGATGTGGCCCCGGCACAGGAGGACTTGAGGATATTTTCTTGGGCATCTGTGATTAGTAAGAACCTTCCTCCCAGTGGGGCTGTTCCAGTGACGGGGACACCACCTCATGTGGTCAAAGTGCCAGCGTCACAGCCCTATCCAGAATCTAAACCTGACTCTTAGATTCCACCGCAAAGGCCTCAGAGAGAGCAGAGAGTTCGAGAGCAGCGAATCAATATCCCTCCTCAGAGAGGACCCCGACCAATCCGTGAGGCTGGTGAACCAGGAGATGTGGAACCTCGAAGGATGGTGAGGCACCCTGATAGCCACCAGCTCTTCATTGGGAACCTGTCACATGAGGTTGACAAGTCGGAACTGAAGGATTTTTTTTCCAAATTTTTGGCAATATGGTGGAAAGTGACCCAATTTCGGTTTTGTTATGTTTGATGATTCTGAACCTGTTCAGAAGGTCCTTAATAACAGGTCCATCGTGTTCCAAGGTGCAGACCGCCTGAATGTGGAAGAGAAGAAGACTTGAGCTGCCAGAGAAGGTTACCACAGGGGTAACCGCCTTCGGGAACCTGGAGGCCCTGGTGGTGGGCCGAGTGGTGGGTTGAGAGGCCCTCCCGATGGAGGCATGGTACAGAAACCAGGTTTTGGCGTGGGCGGGGAGTTTACAACTCCAAGGCAGTGAATTGCTTGGCTCAGATCTCCACACAGCACACAGCCCCGGCTCCTGCAGAATGGTGAATTCCTTCAACCATCATTTGGTATTATAAACTGAGTTTGTACAATTTTCATTTCGCTTGTGTCCCCAAACCCCTCTCCTCCCTTGACCCCTTAGTCCTTCATTCCCAGTTTTCCGGAATGATACTTTAGAAGGAATAGATTGTGAAGAAGAGGAAAGACTGACCTTCCTGCTCACGCTGAGTCTACAGGCTGGACTTTGACGGCCATTCCCCGGAGGAGCGTGTCTCCTTTTCATTTGCTGGGAGACACAGGATTTGACAAACATTTTGGAAGCAGGAAAAAATCAAGTCACGACTCCTTTCTTCTGTGGAAAAGTTGCCTTTTGGCAACGTGTGCTGGGTCCCTACTGGTGTGGCTAACTGAATAAAAGGTGGTTGCAGACCTTTGTTCTTTTGACATGTGATTACCAAACAATTCTAAACCTCCATTTTTACCATGGGATTTTTAAATTGTTATGTAGCCTGTCAGTGTCTAGAACACAGTTAAGCACTTTTGTTAACCTGTTAGAATTTTTTTTTTTTGAGGTAGAGTTTTTCATGTTTTATTTGTATTTGTTTTTTTTTAAAAAAAAAAAAAAAAAAAAAAGGACAAAAATTTCCCACAAGAAAACAAACTCCCAAATCTGATAACGAAACCAAGCAAAACTGTACCTTCTATTTATCTTTGATTCTGGTCGGTCTTGGCAATTGTTTAAAGAAAAGTAATAACGATTCTACATTTGTTTTCAAATTCAAAATAAAAAAGAAAAGAAAAGAAAAAAATACAATATTAGCACCATTTCCTAGATTTTCTTTTCACATAAAAAAATCAAAGCAGTAATTCAGCTTCGTTGGCGCCGTGGGTGTTTGGTTGCTGGGCGTTTGGGAGAGTAGTATGTTTTCATTAACTAGATTTTGAATACTCCTCAAGAGGTGTTTCTAGGACACATTTATCCCCTTCCTTTGTCCCCTTTTCCTTCCTGCCTTTGATTCTTCTTAAAGTGGGGGTAAGGACATGCTTAAGAGCTTCTACCCCACCAGGCAGTGGTGCACCCCTTTCATCCCAGCACTGGGGAACAGAGGCAAGTGGATTACTGAGTTTGAGGCCAGCCTGGTCTATGAAGTGAGTTCTAGGACAGCCAGGGCTACATGGAGAAACCCTGTCTCAGAAAACAAAACAAAACAAACAAACCCTTCAGCTCCTCTGGCCAATCCCTCTGAATGATAGGTTACAGAGCTTACTCAGTGTGAGATAGGGCAGTTTTAGCTTGATTTATTCTCTGGGCAATGAGCAGGGCCCTGCAGGACCAGAGTCGCCTGCATCTCCCACATGAGCCTATTTTAAGACAGAGAACATCTCACTATAACTGGTCTATGTGTCCTAAGCCGTTGCCACAGGACAGAGCAACCTCCAACCCACTGCAGTCACAAGGCTGACATTATCCCCTGGATCGCTGGCCTCAGACTTGTGCTCCCACAGATTCAGACAGGGTGTGCTGGGGGTGTTCTTAAGAAAGAACGGGTCTCCAGGCAGCCATAACTCCCCCTGAACTCTCAACTGTTGCCTTGAGCAAGAAAGAATCCCATTCATAAGCCGGGCATGGTGGCGCATGCCTTTAATTCCAGCAATCAGGAGGCAGAGGCAGGCGGATTTCTGAGTTCGAGGCCAGCCTGGTCTACAGAGTTCCAGGACAGCCAGGGCTATACAGAGAGACCCTGTCTCGAAAAACCAAAAAAAAAAAAAAAAAAAAGAATCCCATCCATAGGAAAAGCTGCGCGTGCACATGCACACACATCCACACACCATCACCATTGAGGTGATGACCCTGTAGGAGCAGCCAGTCAAACAGACACACCAGCATTTGACTGGCATGACCATCAGGGCCTAAGCAATAAACGTCTGTTCATGGAAAGACGACACAGACAAGAAAAGAGTAGGGTAACAGACAATACCAGACTGCTATCTACTCTTCCTGGGTGAACAGAGGAGGCCTCTCTGCGGAGGTGAGCCTGGATAGAGCTGTGCAGGAAGTGAGGGAAGCTGCGCTGCCTCTGGGGAGAGGGAGATGGGACTGTTTGGTGTCTAAGAAACAGCCGGAAGGTAGGGAGGCTACAGGGAGTATTAGGAAATAAGTCAGGAAGGCAGGGTTTGGCCAGGTCTGACCCCAAGGTCACCGTGGCATTTGGCCTCTTACTCTGAGGGCATCAGGGCATATGTAGGAAGGAAGTGACAGGGTCTGACTCAGGTTGAAGCCTGCGACAAGAAGACTGTTGAAGAGCCAGCTCCGAGCCAGATTGGTCATGGGAATGACCCTGGCTTGAAGAGGTGGAGGCTGAGGATAAGCATGTGAGAAGTGGTCAGATCCATGATTTGCCAAACACAGAACACAGTGAGAGAAGAACGGAGTCACCGCAGGCCCCAGGGTTTCCTCCTGAATAAGGAGGAAGATTGCCTGAAGAGGGGACAGGCTGCAGGCAAGGCATTGTGAGGGAAGGAAGATCAGGATCGAGGAGCTCCTTCGGAGGGAGTTAAGTGGTGTGTCAGGCAGGCCGGCACAGCCACGAGAGCCTGGAGCTTGCGGAGGCAGATTTGAGAGGCATCAGTACAAAGGTGAGTTTTTGAGCTCTCATGTCAGTTGAGATGACCTGGAGCTGAATAAAGTTCTGAGAGCCAGAAGCACTAGAGCATCTGTGTCCTGCACAGAAGAGGAGGGACCAAGGAGAGGACCACTGCCACCGACCAGGGACATCAGCCGGAGTGCAGGTGCTGAGAGGAGACGGTCCAGCCCCAGCTACGGATAAGAAAAGCTGGAGGAGGAGGGAGAGGAGTCCCTGAATGTAGGCTATGTAGAAGGCATGGGTATCCAAAACCCTGAGGCTGGAAGCAGCCATGCAGGAGACTGTGTGGTCTCCATGATGCCTGCAAGATTGAGGGAAAGAAATATGAGCTAGAAGGCAGTGAGTGCTTCAGCGGCTGATGGGAGTGAACAGTGGTGAGTCCTAGGGAGGAGCATTCTCACCAGAGAGTCTGAATCTATGAGCCTCACAGGAGGGCAGGCCCGGCACACCACCAAGCAATGAGCAGGAGGAGCTGGCCATCAGCCTCACAGGCGGGCGCGCCATGTGATGAGCAAGAGCTGAGGGAAGCCAGAAGCTACGATTATTTATTTATTTATTTATTTATTTATTTTTATTTTATGTGCACTGGTGTTTTGCTTGCTTGTATGTCCATGTGAGGGTGTTGGATGCCATGGAAGTGGAGTTACAGTCAGTCATAAGCGCCATGTGACTGCTGGGAATTGAACCCTGAGCAGCTGAGAAAGCAAACTGCTCTCAACCGCTGAACCATCTCTACAGACCCGGTTTAATATTTTTCCCCCTTAATAGGACTTCACACAAGTTGGTCTGTGGGGACAGCCAGGTTTTATAGAGAGAAGTTTCCCACAAAGTGAGAATGTGAGGGACTTTGTGTTGTGCTCATGAGAACATTGAGAGCACAGGAAACTTAAGAGAAAGATGGAAGAGCCAGGCAGAACCAGGAAGAAGGCAGGGAGCGTCTTCTGGGGCTACCGCATCCTGCTTTCTGAGCAAAGAGTGAGGTTGAGAAGAAGCAGGGCACAATAGGGTCACCCAGCTTCAAGCGGTTGCTTAGCACTGACAGCCTGACTGTGTGAGAAGGCTACAGTGCAAGGGAAACTTTGTATCCAACATTCTTGGGGTGGGGGGCGCTGCAACCTCCTTCCAGGAGAAAGTCAGTTAGCCTTTAGCAGAGTCTCAGCTAAGTCTTAGGGTCCGGGAGACCTCAAGAGTCATTTAGGAAAATGGGAGTGGCTTGTGGGAATGAAAGGTGACTGTTCTGAACCCTGGGGTGATAAAGGGTGCAGGAGGCTCAGGATGGCTTGGAGAACGGGCTTGAATGGGCTGTCATTCTCCCTGAGGCTACAGTTGTTTTGTATTGAGCCAGCCCTTCTTGCTACATATGGAATGCTGCTGTGTCTGCAACCTCCTAGCTCCTAGCTCCGCAAGGGCAAAGGGAAATCTTGGCTGGGATTTTATCTCCAGCATAGGGAACCTTGCCTTTCTCCAAACATCCAAGGAGCCAATGATTGGGAAACGAAGCAGAACATAGGTGAGCTTGAGAAACCTGGGAGCTCAATTAGTACCCTCCCACTGGGTCAGCTTGACACATAGAAGACAGCGGTATCTGCAGCCAAGTCTGGGGGCAGCCTGGGCGCCAGCTCCCTGCTCCATCTTTAATTCAAGAACAATAAACACGCGGGTCCTCTCCAGTCCCCAGTCATTTATCTCTCCATCTCAAGCACTTCCAAGTGTTAAGGGTTCCCTGTCCCCATAATGAGAATGATCTTGCTGGGCTAGCTTGCAGACAGGCAGCATGGAGCCAAGGGAGAGCTCCAGACTTGCCACAGGGATGAGGGGAAGGAGGAGCGTGAAGACAAGAGCCATCTCCTTGCCCTCTTTGGATAACATCTGAGCTCACAGTTGCCCCTGCAGCTTCATTCCCACTCCCAGAGCGTGAGGCTTAACAGCCTTCCCAGGGCCCACCCAGTCTTTTCCTGGGCTTGGCTCCTTCTCCCTCTGTTCAGACCTCCTGCTCCCCAGCTCCCGCCTTCCCACCTCTATCTGCCACTCAGAACTGAGCTCAGCTCCTCCCCTACGCGTCAGCCGCCAGGTTCCCCTTTTCTCCTCCTCTTCCTGTTTGTTTTCACTGTAGGCGCTGACAATCCTGTAGATGAAGTGTGAGTCTCATCCCCCGGCAACATTCTTCAGCTTCCTAGAAAACAGACGGCTTTATGAAGCGTTCACTTTCTCCCTCCAGACTGGATACTACGCCTCCCTCCGATTACGGGAGGGTGGGTGCTGCCAGAGGATGCTTGGGGGAAACCAAATGACTCAGCAACTCTCCTTGGAGGGAGATGGAGGGTCGCATCCTAAAGGGTTAGCCTGATGGGAAAGGGAAAGGGGCTCATAGGACTGAAGAAACCACTGCCTGCCCCGAGGTGTGGGTCTAATGTGGGCGGGGATAGGCTAAAAAGAATAGGGAATCTGTCCCTCTTCCTAAAACAGGAGATTAAAAGCATCTGCCACCATGCCTAGTATAACCATATATTTTAGACTTGAAAAGATGTAGTAGCTGTATGATTTTAAAAGGGGGCCTGAAGCCGGGAGGTTGTGGCGCGCGCCTTTAATCCCAGCACTTGGGAGGCAGAGACAGGCGGATTTCTGAGTTCTAGGCCAGCCTGGTCTACAGAGTGAGTTCCAGGACAGCCAGGGCTACACAGAGAAACCCTGTCTTGAAAAACCAAAAAAAAAAAAAGGGGGGGGGGCTGAAGCTGAGTGGTCTTTAATCCCAGTACTTGGGAGGCAGAGGCAGGTGGATTACTAAATTTGAGGCCAGTCTGAGTACATAGTGAATTCCAGGCAATGCTACACAGAGAAACCCTGTTTTGAAAACAAACAGGAAGAGAAGGAGGAGGAAGAGAGAAGAGGGAGAGGAGGAAGAAGAGAAGGAGGAAAGAAGGGAGACTCTGGCAGCTGACGTGTAGGGGAGGAGCTGAGCTCAGGGGAGCAGGAAGTCTGAGCAGAGGGAGAAGGCGGGAGAAGGCGCCTGCAGGGAAGACCAAGCCCAGGACCCGTGCTTCAAGGGCACTCCACTACTGTGCCCTCTTTTTGTCTAGATTCCTGTGACATCTCACATCTTTGTTTCAGGAGATCCAATACTTCCTTCTTTGACCACAAATGACTTCTTTAATCACCATGCAGCCTATACTATGGAGTGAGACCTGTCAGAGAGAGTGGGACAGACAGACACAGACAGACAGCGATCATCTAGCTGGGAAAATGAATTAGGCTTCCCATAAAGCCCAAGTCAAGAACTGCTTCATGCTTGGGCACAGCCAGGTTGGCAGTCTGTCCCCACTGGAGGTGTACTGGCCAGGAACCGTAGTCAAGTGTAACACAGCTGCTGGGGGGTTCTCCAAGGAGCCGGTGGGACTAGCCCTTGGCCCAGGCCTGCTGTTCCTGGCCTCTCCTGTGGATGCTCTCTGGGTCCCTGGCTTCCCTCCTGAAAGTAGCACAGGTTTTACTAGAAACCACAGGGAGCACTGACCCTGAACTTCATCTTTGTAAACGTTCCCAAAATTATCTTAATGAGGATTCCCTTCCGGGTGCCAGGGAGTTCGGCAGGCAGCGGAGCCCGTCTTGTGGCTCTTCCTCCCCCAACCCCCTCCAGAGGCCCAGCAGGGAAGTGGCTTTGCTCAGAGACCTCCTGGGAGGACGTCAACAAGAACTTTGCGTTCTTATGGTGCTGACCTGTCTGGCGAGTGGAGGGTTGGAAAGGATACATGGTGACAGAGGTGGAGGATTTGTCACCAGGTCGTGCTGCCCCTGCTTCAGCCCCACCCACCCCACCCCAGGCACAAGTGTTCCCCCCCACACCTGTAGGTGTGACACCCCTCCCCCCAAGGGCGAGCAGTCACACTCCTCTGCACCCGCTGGCTGCCTGCGTGTTCTATTATAAACATTCCTCCAGGTCAGTCTTCAGTCTGGCTAGAGAGACCAAGGAAGGACTTATGCTGTGAAGGCTGCATTCTAGCTAAGTTAAACCTTGGCCTTTTGTTGGTGGGTAATTAGCTTGATAGCAGTAAGTAGCCCCTTTAGGAATCCGGGGGTGGGGGGAACGGGAGGGATTCCCCACCCACAGAGGAACAAAGTTAATTATCAAACCTTGAAGGCTGGGAAGAAGGTTTCGCACTGGGCAGGCACAAGGACTCAGGTTTGATTCCCCAGTTCCCTGTAAACAGCTAGGCATGGAGCCGAGGTGCAGGCTGGAGGCAGGGACAGCAGGATCCCTGGGACTCTCTAGCCAGCCAGCCAATCAGAGCAGCAGGTAGACCCGGTCTCAAAAGCTGAGGTGGAAGGGAGCTGTGGCGTTGTTCAATGATTAGTGCTGTCTGGCCTGGCAACCTGAGCTGGCTCCCTGGGACCTGCGTGGTGGAAGGAGAGACCAGCCACTGAACGTTTTCTCTGACTTCCATGCATGCTATGACATGCACAATTGAGTTAAAGAAAATTAAACTAAATAAAGTGGAGAAAAATTGAGGAAGATAACCAATGTTAACCTTTCGTGTGTGAAAACACACTCACAAACAGATGTAATGAGCTCCTTGTACTAAATCTCTCGCTTTATTCTATTTTTCCCCCTCACGGTCCCCATTCTAGTTCGTTGGATTTTTTGTTTGTTTGCTTGCTTGCTTTTTCACAGACAAGGATTTTCTCTGTAGCCTTGACTGTCCTGGAACTCAAGGATAGTCTTGAACTCAGATATCTGCCTGCCTCTGCCTCCTAAGTGCCCTGTCTAGTTTTGTGATCTACATAACCACGTATGCAAATAGGCACAGCTATGATATGTGGGACCTCTGCTAAGCTGTGAGCAAGTTCAAGGCAGTTAATGTCCTACTATGAGATATGAATAACTAGGGACAAATGTGCTGCTTAGTCAAACTGAGCTCTTGGAACTGGCCAGGGGAGGATCTAGAGTTGTCCATGGGAATCCTTGGAAGGCCACAAAAAGGCACCATGAAGGGTGTTCAGGTCACATTCACCCCAGGATATACGGCAGAGAAATCAAAGACATTGACTGGGCCTCACAGCCTCTTCCCTTTTAGACACATGCGTCAAAACAATTCCCTCCAGAAGCCATTGGTAACTTTCCGGATGCTGTTAGGCAACCTGCTCTACACCTGCATAGGAAGCGTAGCATTTGTCCACTTTCCTGAGACTAAGGTGTTCTGCCAGACGCTAGCAGGTTCTCTAGAAAGACTGAATGAGCAAATGTCCTTTCCTTTTCTTTTTTCTTTCTTTCTCTCTCTCTCTCTTTCTTTCTTTCTTTCTTTCTTTCTTTCTTTCTTTCTTTCTTTCTTTCAAGTTTTATTTATTATTATATCTAAGTACACTGTAGCTGTCTTCAGATACACCAGAAGAGGGAGTCAGATCTCATTACGGATGGTTGTGAGCCACCATGTGGTTGCTGGGATTTGAACTCAGGACCTTTGGAAGAGCAGTCGGTGCTCTTAACCACAGAGCCATCTCTCCAGCCTGTCCTCTCCTTTTCAAATTAATTTTATAGGTCAGTGTACAAAGCAGTGGGTTTCATTATGGTATCTTTCCACTCTCACGCCTTAGTTTGTGCTATTCTGTCCCCCTGCCCCGCCGTTCCCCTCCAGAGCTGCTGTCTCCCGGGGCCTCTCCAAGCCACTCTGTTTGGCTCCATTTCTTCCCTTCATTAGTTCTTCCCTCCTGCACTTGTCTTTCTTTATTTTGACATTATGTGTATGGCTATGAACTGTTGGCTTCGGCTGCTGTACACGGCTGGTTCCACATTCTTCTATTTCCTGTTTCCCTTAGGATCCATTCCTTCCCATGCCTAGTCCCTTCTCTAGTTTTGTGATCTACAAACACACACACATAAATGCGTATACTGCATTTACACACACACATACACACACACACACACACACATGTGCGCGCACAAGCGCGCCCAGGCAATGCAGCACAGCTCATTGGCTTGGTACCAGGCCCCATTACCCCAGCTATCTCCTCACCCTGCAGCATTTCCTGTATCTGTTCCTTTGTTGATAGAAACTTCTGTTTCTTGTCTCCCTAGAAGAGTAAATATTGCTGTTTTAGGCATCTCACTGGTAGGACTTTGGGTTTACATTCTCTTGTGTAGCTAGATCATGTGGGTAAGATGAGATCTCAAAGTAGTTTTAGTTAGAATTTGGTGGCTGAGGATGTCAAACACTTTCTTCAAGTGCTTATGAAAAGAAATAGAAATTTGGCTCATTAGTCCGTTAATGGATTGACTCTTTTGGGGTTTGAGCGTTTACTGTTTGCAGTTCTGTATACGTCTTGGGGTAGGTGATTACTCCGGTGTGTGGCTGGCAGGTTACCCCTCTCTCCTGGGCCCCCACAGGGCATCTACATAGTGTGGCACATCAGTTAGTACGCAGGCCACTGCCCCCAGCTGTCTCCTTTCCTGCTAGACTGGAAATACAGGAACACGGAAATCTCTTCTCTCTTGTCCTCCATCCCACGTGTTCCAGGAATGGTGCTTGCATATATATAGGTGGCAAGAATGAAAATAATAAGAGCGTCATTACATACAACCAAAGATGCTGTGATCTACATTGATTAGAGAAAGACAGCATCAAGTGGTTAGGAGGATGGTGCCTTGAAAAGAAAGGGAGAAAGCCTGGAGTTCTGTGCTAATGGATATGGGGTGCCCTTTTTAGGGGCGACTGTACAGTGAGTGTAGCTAAGAAAACAAACAGGGAGGACAGGTCACCCCATTGGAGATGATTAACCAAGTCTATGGGCCTCTTGAGTCCTAAGGGAATGGGAACCACTTACTTCTTCCTCTGTCATTTGTAACCTGGGCTCCTTTTGTAAAACAAAGAGCCATTAAGTTCTTGTGAAGGCCCAAGCAAGAAATGACTGGAAACTTGTAAGATCAAGTTTCCACATGTTGAGCAGATCTTGGCCTCTTGGCTTAGAGCTTCACAGCATCTTGCTGAATTCCAGAGTCACAGGAACCTGCCAGGTTATGATGTCATCATCACTCAGGCAGAAACCTTGCTGCACACCTGTCTACTTAAGCTTGCAGTCCCTCTGCTTCCCAGGGCCAAGTGCAGGGGGGGGGGGGTTGAAGCGGCTGTGGGAGGGCAGGTCACTGGAGGCTGTGGGGAGGGGTGGCCAATCTGAGAAGTTTCTCTGCATGAGTCTTCTCTCTAGCCAGGATTCAACAGAGTTGGCTGCTAATGCAGGCTGCAAAGGCTGAGTGAGGAAGTCTGGAAGTGTCCTTGTTCCAGATGGGAACTGAGCCACCTGTCCCCTTTCCACTATTATCCCACAGTTTGTCTGAATGGCCATTTTTTATGAAACGCCTTCTTGTCCCCCACTTCTATCTTCTATGTTTCTGATCTGCAAACCGGAAGGCAGAACATTGAACAAGTAAAGCAGCAGTCACGTCTGTTCCCACACTGCAGCCCGTGGGCCACACATGCGCCCTCCATGCGCCCTCCAGACACTGTGCGCCCTCCAGACACTGTGCGCCCTCCAGACACTATGCGCCCTCCAGACACTGTGCGCCCTCCAGACACTGTGCGCCCTCCAGACACTGTGCGCCCTCCCGACACTGTGCGCCCTCCAGACACTGTGCGCCCTCCAGACACTAGCCTTCTTATTTTTATTTTCCTTTTTTAAATTTGAGACAAGGACTCACTTATAGGCAAGGCTGTCCTCAAACTCTGGTAGATTCTCCTGTGTCTTCCTGCCAAGGGCTGAAATTAAAGCCCTGTGCCAGTTGTCCACTACCACATCGGCTAATTTTTATATATACACGAAGGAGAAGCAGGGTTTTGTCTGTCTGTCTCAGTGGTCTGTTTTACTGTCTGATTAACCCATTTGGATGGTAACTGACAGAGCTTTAAAAGAGAGCCTATGTAGTTGCTGCTGCTTGGTGTATCCACTCTGCAGTCAATGGTTTTCTTTTTTTTTTTTTTTTTTTTTTTTTTTTTTGTTTATTTTTTTTTTGTTTTGTTTTTAGTCAATGGTTTTCTTACTGCTAATATCTAGTAGTTCTGCCCAGCTTGTCTAGAGTAGTTCTCAATTTATTACTATTATTACTATTATTAATAATAATTAATATTTTAAAATTTGCCAGTTTTTTGATTGTTTGTTTTTGTTGCTTTGTTTTGTTTTGTTAATTTTGAGACAGGATTTCTCTGGCTGTCCTGGAATTCACTCTGTAGACCAGACTGACATTGAACTAAGAGATCTACCTGCCTCTAACTCTTAAGTGCTAGTATTAAAGGCATGTGCCACCATACCTGGCTCAACTTTACCAGTTTTCTGGAAAGATAAGTAGAAAGATTCCTTTATATGTGATTATTGTATTCCTTTAAACTTTGTTCTAAAGTAAGAATATTGATTATACATATTTATAAAACACAGTGACAGTGTGCTACTCTGGTGTATAATGAGAAACCAAATATTTTCTCCCATTCTATAAACAGTCTCTTTCCCTTCTGTGTTTATTTTTTCTTTTGATGTGTTGAAGATTTTAGTTTGATGAAATTCCATTTGTCAAGTTTTGTTTTTGCTGCCTGAATTTTGGGGTGCTTACTTTAAGAGAAATTCTTTCTCATTCCAGTGTCATGGAAATGGCCAACATTTTTTCTAGCATTTCTGTAGTCTTGAGTCTTACATTTAAGTCCTTAATCTATTTGAGTTGGTTTGTGTATACAGTTGGAGACAAGGGTCTACTTTCACTCATTTGCATGCAGATACAGGGTATTGGAAACTTGGTCCCCAACACCTTGCTGTTTCTTTTGTCCAAGTGGTTATTCATCTTGTAAACCATTAGCACGATTCTGCCAAGAAAAATGTCAAGATGAAATTACTCCATATATTTTTTTCTTTTATTCTAAACATTACCAATGCCAGGCATCTCTGCCTTACACTGAATTAATTTAAGCAGCTGTGTGAATGTTTAACAGAAGCGAGCAGCTGATATGTTCCTTTAAGTGAAACACTCATGATTGTGCTCTTAAAGTATGAACATTTTAAAATACTGTTTCCAGAGTTACTTTTTACAATTCTTAAAGCTCCCTCATTTTACTGAGGGGTGGAGCATGCTTACACAGTGGGAAGAAGTTACCTCACTTTTCCAGACCAGTTGGATGCTGTGGCACACAAGGGAGCACCTGCCAGGTACCAACACGAACCATCCTTTCAGCTCCAGATCTGAAATGTCATGAGACTCTGAAAGAAGAAAACCTGTGAGCCATTCACTCCAAGGCCCAAGTCTGGTTGAACGTCTGATTACAAATTAGATCCCACAAACTAGGAATGGCTTTTCTGTTTCTGAAGGGTTAGAAGAAGTGTTCCGTGAGTGTTGGAAAGTACATGAAATGCAAGCCTCGGTGTCTGTTGCTGCGGCTCTAGTGGCTTTCCCTCTGTCTTCTGCACTTCTCTTCACTACAGTAGCAATGTTCAGTGACTGCAGGGACAGCAGACAGCTCACAGACTAAAACTCTACCCAGCCCACTGACCACTGAACTGATCCAATTCTTCCATACACAGGAAACGAAGTGAAAGATGCAAACGTCTACTTATAAGCACCCAAAATGGGCCCAAAACATTGAAAAATCAAGTTGGTGTTGAGCAGGAAAAGCCCCCTCCCTGCTCGGTTACCTTTGTAGAACCAGAAGGCCCAAAGCTAGTAGCTGCAGGGGTGGGGCAAGATAGACACTCACACCCAGCTGTGAACACTGTGAACTACAATAGTAACCACCATGCAAGGTATGCCTACAAATACAATAGTGGCACATTTGTAGATTTATGCTTGGACGTAAGTCCCTCTCCACAGGAGAAAATGCATACTCAGTCCTGTAAATCTGACTGAGAATCCATAGTCGGAGAGCTCCAGGCCCCAGGGCTGACACTAAAAGTATTATCTTTCTAAACAGACATAGTATCAAACTGCTCTCCTTATCCATAGATAGAACTCAAAAGTGTGTGTGTGTGTGTGTGTGTGTGTGTGTGAACATGCATGCAGTGGATAGTGGTTAACTCACAACTGGTCAAAGTACAGACAATGAGTCTATGAAATGTTCTCACAAAGAGATGTCTGCATCACACACTCCTTCAGCCCAAGTCTCAAATCCATAGAGGTTGAAAGACTCTCAAAGCCAGAGGCTGGGTAGGACCAAGGGGAAACAGGGGAAACGGTGTCTTCTGGTAAGAATGACTGACACACTCATGATCTCCCAGCAGCTGTGGCTGCCTGCACAAGGCCCGTGTAAAACCTGCACAAGGCCTGCACAAGAGCACATCAGCATCCCAGCATGGAGGGAGAAGGGGCTCATGATCCTGCAAGCCTACCTCAGGACCGATTGGCAGGTGATGTCTCCTAGGGCAGGGAGAAGCCATTTTCTCCTCAGGCGTGGCCCTCGGTAGGCTGAGCATGCTCCAGGATGGTTCCACAACCACGATACACAGGCAGCACAAACTGGACTTGGTGGGTTATTAAAAACAAAAAGAGGATGTGAAGCTTGGTGGTGGGATGAGGGATAGATCCAGGAGGAGTTAGGGGAGAGTAAGGGATGAGTAAGATCAAAAATGATTGTACGAAATTCTCGAATGATTAGTTAAAATATCATATATATGTGTATGTGTGTGTGTATACATAAAATATATAATATCTTTGCATGCTTTCTTTAATATATATTTATACATATTATATTTATAAATTATATATGTATATATCATATATAGATTATATTTATTATATTATATATTTATATATAATATATATTTCTTTAATAGATATATAATATATATATGGTTTTGTTTTTTTCTGCATGCTCTCTTTAATATATATATTAAAGTACATAATATATATATATATATATATAT
>NC_034606.1:4159237-4161006 GCF_900095145.1 Mus pahari | reverse complement strand
TATATATATATATATATATGAAAGCATGCAGATAAAAAACAAAACCAAACAACTAATGCTGAACAAAATGATGACACCAAAGAAATGTCTTCCTTGAATGTCAAAGGACAACATATTATACAAAGATTAGGGGTAAGCTGTGAACCCCATGGAGTAACCCACATTTATCTGTATGGGAAAACTGATATCTTCTTAATCTGGGACATGAGGAACAGCCAACATTGTTCTGAAAGTGTAGCCCTCAGTAGTAATAGCACCACCATCCTTGGCAGCATGGAAAATGGCACTGATGTCTAGTCACAAACATACCATCTGTGGAGAAGAAAGCGGTCACCCATGCTGGCAGAGGGTAAAGCTTGCTGCCCTTCGGTGGCCATAGGGAAGACGTCCTCTTCTTAGGGGATCACTGCTGGCCCCCGGTACTTCAAATCCAAGTGAAGATTAGAGAGAGATGAAACCACTCCAAGATCCAAACTACTGGGGATCTTGTCGTGTGCCAAACATTATTCTTTTGGGAAGGTCCTTCTCTTAGTTAGGGTCACTGTTGCTGGGATGAGACACCGTGGCCAAGAGCAACTCGGGGAAGGAAGGGTTTATTTTGCTCACAGTTCCACATCACAGTTCATCATCAAAAGCAGGGAGGGCAGGAACTCAAGCAGGGCAGGAACCTGGAGAAGGAGCTGATGCAGAGGCCATGGAGGAGTGCTGCTTACTGGCTTGTTCCCCATGGTTTGCTCAAACTGCTTTCTTAGAGAACCCAGGACCACAATGAGTTGGGCCTCTCCCATCAATCACTAATTTTAAAAATGCCCTCCGTGCTTGCCTACAACCTGATCTTATGGAGGCATTTCCTAATTGAGGTTCCCTCCTCTCAGACGGCTTTAGCTGTGTCAAGCTGACATAAACTGTCCAGCCCAGTGCTTAAAGGATTGAAAGCGTAACAGTGAAGCTGATGCTGGAGACGTAGGTTCAGTGCTCTGCTGGGTCAGGGAGAGGAGGAAAGAGGGTTAAGTCTAACCCAATGCACTCAGGCGAGCATGTGAGAGTCTGACTGCCCACAGCAGCACCCAAAGGTGGCTTGTATGAATTCCTGTGTAGCCTCGGGCAGAGTGCAGAACCTCCCAAGTCTCTTTCTCTCCTTTTGTAATAATAATATGGAAACTTAAAAGATGGCCCAGTGGTTGGGGACGCTAATCTTGCAGAGGAGTGCAGTTTGGTTGCCAGCATACACAGTGGGTAGCTTACAAACACTCATGTGCTCTCTCTCTCTCTCTCTCTCATCATAAAAACAGATATTGAATTGAGACATTGAAGACATGGATATCTGTAATTCTTGTTCATGTGTGTGCATGGTATGTGTGCTTGTGGGCCACAGTGCCTGTGTGGAGTGAGAGGACAACTCTGTGGTTCCCTCCTGGGGATTCATAGGCTTCTGCAGCAAAAACCTTTACCCATGAATCATCAGTAATATGAAGCTATCAATATTTAGCAATTATTGTTATTATAACTGTTGCATTATGTTTGTGGTTTGAGATGTTCAAGCAAGGGGCTGGAGAGATGGCTCAGCGGTCAAGAGCCCTGACTGCTCTTCCAGAGGTCCTGAATTCAATTTTCAGCAACAACATGGTGGCTCACAACCATCTGTAATGGGATCTGATGCCTTCTTCTAGTGTGTCTGAAGACAGCTACAGTGTACTCACATACATAAAATAAATGAATAAATCTTTTTGAGAGAGAGAGAGAGAGAGAGAGAGAGAGAGAGAGAGAGA
>NC_034606.1:4148716-4159167 GCF_900095145.1 Mus pahari | reverse complement strand
GAGAGGGAGAGGGAGAGGGAGAGGGAGAGGGAGAGAGAGAGAGAGAGACTGTTCAAGCAAGCCATTAAATAGCCCCTGCTCATTACGAGCTGCAACTTTAGCTGAGAGTGTGGATCCGAATGCAAACACTTCTGGGTAGAGTCCTGAAAGGAGCCACACAGCTGTGAGTGGTTAGTTCTAGTTCTGGCTCTAATGTCCTTCTGTAAAATAGTGATGATGACAATAGAATTCCCTCTGGGGCTGCAGTGAGGGCTAAAGGGGGAAACACAGTTCTGAGGCTCGGGGAAGTAGGCAGTGCTCAGCTCTCAGCGCAGACACCAACACCATCATCTGGAAGCTTACTTTGTTTGTTTTTCATTTTCTGAGACAGGGTTTCTCTGTGTAGCCCTGGCTGTCCTGGAACTCGCTTTGTAGACCACGCTGGCCTCAAACTCAGAGGTCTACCTGCCTCTGCCTCTGCATCCCAAGGACTGGGATTAAAGACGTGTGCCACCACTGCCCTGCCCATACAGCAGTTTCCTAATGGCCAGGTGTGTTCCAAGGATAGCCAGAAGCAGAGAAGCCGGCCTCAGGTGGCCTCTTACCTACCCCAGCCCTCAAGGCTGGCACCTTGCTTCCCTTCTGACTCAGTGGATTCTGGCTTCTTGCTTCCTTGCCGCCTTCTGCCGAGCTTCCAGAGCAATATTTCTGGTCAGGCTTTCCAGTATTTGGATATGGGCTCCCTCACGGCCCCATGTTCTGGGTAGCATGTAAACTCATGCCTTGTCTTCTTCTTCAGTGATAAGGAAGAAACAATGGCCTCAGGGGGAAAGGGTGACTCAATGTCCGGCCCAATCTCTGGTCTTAGTTTGTGGAGCCAGCTCTGTTTCCCATCATTAACAGATTTAGTTGATTATCTGATACTCCTTAGATTAAACGATTAGACTTCCATAGTAAGGACACTTGGCAAAACCTCTCTCCTTGTTGCTTGACCTGCACACCTTTCCCTTTCTGCCTGCTTCCACACAAAGACCTAGTATGCTAAGATCAAGGAATTACCACATCACGTGCCATAGATATCAGGTGTCTCAGCCCAACTGAGACTAAGTCCAGGGCATCGATTCCGGCAGGTTTCTTAAAAACTAAGGGTCCCCTTTCCAAAATAAACAAGGAGAAAAGATTTGGCTTTCCTTCAAGTTCCCTTGTGCCTAACCCCATTTGTTACTGCAGGATGCACTTCCTCCAACCTCCTCTTCATAGATGAGGCGATGCAGAGCACGCTCAGGGTCTCCTGCCTGGACGCTAGCCATGCCTAGACAGCATCGCAGGCCATTGGCCTGTTTTCTGTCACTATAACAAAATGCTGGAGGCAGGCTAACTTTATAAGGAAGGAAACGTATGCAGCTCACAGCTCTGGAGGCATGGCACTGGAATCTGCTGAGGACTTCATGGCCGTGGTGCAGGTTTAGGAAGAGACCACACCACCGAATAGGACGCAGTTTAGTGTTTGGGTCCACTCATAACAACTGGCTCTGGTGAGAACTTACCCCAGGAGAGCAGATTTCCCTCCAGCCACCTCCCCTTGGCCCTTCTCGGAAAGGTTTCACCATCTCCCATTCTATACCAGGTGCCAAGCTGCCAGCCAAAACCTCTGGGAGAGGAACCACATGCAAATGCTCTGGCCATTGTTCTTTATAGGTTCCACTGGCTTCCACACCTGTGGGAGGGAGGAGTGGATTCAGCCACACTCACTTGGGGTCTGTCCCATTTGTCTTCTTCCTCTTGGGTTGCAGCTAGCCTTTGTCCTTCTGTGCATGTTGTTCTCTTCAGGCCTAAGGTCCCCAACCCCACCCCATGGAAGATGGTTAAATCCTTACCTAGGGCAGTTGCAAACTGGACTTCCAGCAGTTGGTAGAACTGGTAGATTGAAGTCACTGAATTTTCTCAGACCATGTAAGGTTTCGAATCAAGGTCTCAGTAAGAAAGTTGATGCCTGACTCAAAAAACAAACAAAAACAAAACAAAAGAAGGATGGAAGCAAAGAAGAAAGGAAGGAAAGGAGGGGGTGGGGAGGGAGGGAGGGAGGGAGAAGGGGAGGGAACATTGAAGCCAAGCTGTGTTGGAAACCACAGGAACTTGCCTTACTGCCTGTCTCCCTAGCAGCCAGAGTTCCACAACCATTCTGAAGAGGACAGTGGCAGGTTGATTCCTTACAACCTGTTCCTGTAGGATTCCTGTTAGGATTATGTCCCCAGGAACCACTGACATTACCTGCAGGTATGAAGTGTGTTCTAGGACAGGAATTCTGAGAGTCAGAAACCAGACAAGATCTGCCAAAGTAGATAATGTTAGGAGACCTATAGGACAATTTTTGATACCATGCTCAAGGGACTTGTGGGCTAAAATGGTGGGCCATGTCCAGCCTGCCACAGGGCTAGGACCACTCATGGAGGTGGGCGTGGGGAGTTTGACTGCATGCACACCACACCGCCAATGGGCAGGTGTTAGGTTGTGAGAAGCTGCAAGATCTTGCTCCAGGGGTAGGGAAGCACAGTCTGAGGTCCCCGTGGGACTGCCAGAGTAGGGCTCGGGCTGTCAGGGTGCCATGGAAGGGCCGGCTCTGGGGTCAGGGACAGCAGGTTCTAGCTCTTGGGCACCACTGACTCAGCAGGATGCGGTGGAAGAGCAGAGAACAGAGCAGGAGGGCAGGCAGGCTCTAGCCATGGGCCAAAGGGACAAGGGCCGGAGAAGAGCGCTCTGGCTGGTTCCCGCAGCGAGGAGAGGCTTTGGTCTGCTCTAGGGGTGGCTTGGCTTGGCAGTGACCGTGGCTGAGAGTACAGGGAGGCAGGGAGGTCTCATGCGAGAGATTAGACATGCATGGTGGATCCTGATGAGACAAGACAGTCCATGGTTTTAAGGCGTTTATTGTCATGAAGTAGAGGCAGAGAAATTCAGACAGAGGAAGAGAGTAGAGAAGTAGGGGCCGCGGCAGCCCCTTTTATAGTGGGCCAGGCCTACCTGGCGGTTGCCAGGTAACTGTGAGGGTGGGGCCCAGACAGAATACCAGGAGGTTGGGGGCGTTGCCGCAGGCGACTGATGGCCACAGAATTATGGAGCTGAGGCCTCATGTCAGAAGCCTGTTGTCTGGGAGCGTGGCAAACTTCCTTCCATTCCTTGCAGAGTTATCTGCCGGGTCTCCAGGGTTTAAACCTAGTTTGACCAGAAAACAGGCTGCCTTTCATGGACCCACTAGGACTAAAAGACAACCTACAAGAATAGCTAGGAATGGGTCAGACATGAACTTCAGGCTTTCTGGTAGAGGCACTATTTAAACTGTCCACTGTCATGACTTGTCGGTAAGATTTGTCCAGCAAGTAGACACATCACCCACACCAACCCGAGGGAGAAAGGGTTTCTCTGTGTAGAAAAGAAAAAACAAAAAGCAAAAAACTGGGGGACTGGACAGATGACTTAGCCATTAAGAGTATTGGCTGCTCTTCCAAGCCGCCCAAGTTTTTGTTTTGTTTTGTTTTTATTTTTGTTTTTGTTTTTTAAGATTTACTTATTTATTATGTGTAAGTTCACTGTAGCTGTCTTTAGACACCCCAGAAGAGGGTGGCAGATCTCATTATGGATGGTTGTGAGGCACCATGTGGTTGCTGGGACTTGAACTCAGGACCATTGGAAGAGCAGTCAGTGCTCTTAAGCACTGAGCCATCTCTCCAGCCCAAGTTTAATTCTCGGCTGCCCACATGACAGCTCATAACTATCTGTAACTCCAGCTCCAGGGGACCTGACACCTCCACACAGACCTCCATGCAGGCAAAACCTGAATGTGCAAAATAAATAAATAAATAAACAAACAAAATTTAATTTTTTTTTTTTTAAAAGCTTTATTTATTAATTATATGTAATTACACTGTAGCTGTCTTCAGACACTCCAGAAGAGGGTGTCAGATCTTGTTACAGATGGTTATGAGCCACCATGTGGTTGCTGGGATTTGAACTCAGGACCTTTGGAAGAGCAGTCGGGTGCTCTTACCCACTGAGCCATTTCACCAGCCCAAAATTTAATTTTTTTAAACTAACTAGAGGTACACAGTTGTAATCCTAGCTAGTTAATCATGATCTCAGACATTTTAGACATATTCATTTGTATTTTCTTTTACTATTATTTCTTATTTCTTAACATTTTTATTTACTTTAGGGGTGAGGCATTGGGGCAGGGTGTTGCTATATAGTACTGGCTAGCCTAGAATTTACCATATAGTTGAGAACCTTGAGTTTTCAGCAATCGCCCTGCCTCTGCCTCCTGAAAGCTAGGATTATAAGTGTGTATCTGGTATGCATGTGCGTGTGCGTGTGACAAAGATTGTTTTAATTATATATTGCTCAGTGACTAAACACAACAAAACATAGCAATTTAAGACAAATAAAATGTTTGTTGATTTATCATGCGTGCAAATCCAGATAGCTCCCGGGGGGGGGGGTGAGCACGTGCCATCCATTAGGATCGTAAAGTGGTTTAGCTAAACGACTGCTGCACTCCACATTTAGTTTCCAGAACCCACTTTGAGCAACTTATAACTGACAGCCACTTCACTCACATGCACATGCCCATGTGCAAAAACACACGCATCAGCATAATTGAAAATGTAACAAATCATTGAAGCATAATGACCAGTGCAGTGCCAACTCCAATTTGGCCCAGGAACGACTGTGGGGAGTTACGCTATCGGCTCTTAAGCAGTAAGGGGCACCCCATTTCTACACCCCGTTTTCCTTCACTTTATTATCTACTCAGAAAGTTGAACTGCCACACTGCCCAGAGCCCAATGCTGAGGAGCTCAGGTTCAATTGTAGCTAAGTCAACAAATGTTGGTGACAGTGGATAGGCACACAGCACACAGAACCTGAGGCTGTCAGAAGCCCAGATGCCTGGCCTAGGTTTTGGTCAAGAAGTGACAAAGATTGTTTTAATTGTATATTGCTCTATACAATTTAGTGACTAAACACAACAAAACATAGCAATTTAAGACAAATAAAATGTTTGTTGACTGTTGTCTGGGGACTGAAGAGGCTCAGCTGCAGGTGGAGAAGGGTACAAGTTCCTTCTCCCTTGCTGCAGCTGGAAGCATATGACTTCTCCAGGAGTTGGAACTGGTAGGTGAACATGGCTCCTCTCTAGCCTGGGTAGCTCTAGCTCTCCATCTTCTCCCTCCCCTCTCAGAAGCTCTATCTCTACCCAGGAGTCTCCCTTGAACAAGCTTACCATACAGCAGAAAGCTTCTATATAGAGTATAAGCCTCAGTGTCTCCACACAAGGGTGTCTATTATTTGGTCTTAATTCCCTATGGACAGAGAAATTCACATGGTCTGTCCCAGTAGGAGACACCACACAGGTCTACTTGGAGAGGTGGTCTGGTAACAGGCACTCATTTTATAATCTACCAGAGGGACCAAGACCAGAAGGTCAGGGTGGATGACCAGGTAAACTAGAAATGAAGCAAAGTGATATGCTAGAGGCCATGTGTGGAGTGTGGTTACCACCCAAGACGTAGGCCACCATTGCTGTCAAAGTGGGCCAAGAGAATCACACTATGGAGATGAATCAAGGTTTCCTTGGCTGGTCAAGTAGATGCAGCCTGGACTGAGGGAAGATTATAATAGTAATTAGAAGCTAAGCCAAGAGAAAAATTGGTCAGGTTCTTATTAAGGGAGGGTTGGAAAGAAAATGTTTGTGGATCCTTGGAACTGTTCTTAAAATAAGCCTTTAAGATTTTATTTTAGAGGGATGAAGACCCCATGGCACCTGAGTAGCTTCCCCAGAGTCCTCTCTCCCACCGCTAGCTCTCAGACCCTATGCTCTATAGCCTGCTCAGGAGCACTTGCCAGAGTGCTCCAACTTGGAGGTGTGTTTTGAATGTAACTCAGGCCAATTCTACTGTCATACTAAGACGAATGGCATGTTTGTGCAGAGGTGACAATGAGAACTGTCTGGCCTGTATGTAAAGGGGGTCAGTCTTAGTGTGATTTACAAGGTTCCATGTCATTCTGTAACCCTCTTACCCCAATTCTCTAGCCTAGGCATTCTGACAGAACCCAGCAAGCACTGTCATGGGGGCCTTCTGGAAGCTCTACATAGCTGACTAGAAGACTTTCCCAGAATAGCTGTTTAGTTTCCTCAGATCCTTCAGAAGTCCTGAGTGGCGTTACATCCCTGATTATTTTCTTAGTCATTTCCTGACACTATCTAAATTGCAGCTACTCTTTCCCCACGGGCATTGTCTTTCTCTGCTTTGTCTAGAGAGCCCTGTGACCACATTGGTTTTTACAGTTGCTGTTAGTCATGTGGTTCCCAAGATTCCAGGATGAGTCTGAAAGGCACAAATGTCTTTCTTCTCCCCAGTGTCTCCATGAAGATTAAATGGTATCCAGAAGCATGGGGCTCTAGGTCATGAGGCACAGCACAGCACATGCCTAGAAACCAGGAGCTAAGAATGGAGGGTGTGGCTCACTGCTCTGCAATGCTTATGCAAATCCCATGTAAGAGCAGTTAGCTGCCTAGCCCGCTCCTGAGGGAGACAGCTGGGATTGCTTAGCCCACAGCTACCTGTGCATTGAGAACACAATCTCTCTCTCTATAGTGTTAATAGTATCTTCACTAGTCTCAAGTCTACACCAGTCCTTAGAGAGATGAAGTGTATGGAAACTGCAGTTGCCCAAGGTTCTTGACTTGACAATAACATCAGGCAAAAGTGAATGTGGTGACGTTCCTTTTGAAAATGGACACATGTGGGACTGGAGCGATGGCTCGGTGGTTAAGAGCACTGACTGCTCTTCCAATGGTCCTGAGTTCAATTCCCAGCAACCACATGTTGACTCACAACCATCTGTAATGGGATCCGATGCACTCTTCTGATGTGTGTCTGAAGACAGCCACAGTGTATTCATAAAAATAAATTAAAAAAGAAAAAGAAAATGGGCAACATGTGCACATATGATCTACTCAGAGTTTTCATTTGAAAGACAATTATCACACGCTTTTATAAAAAGTATATTTTTTATTTTGTGTATAGCTGTGCATGTACACTTGTGCATGTCTGGAAGACAGAGAGAAATTTGTGGGAGTCAGTTCTTCTCCTCATGGGGGTCTCAAGACTGATCCACGGCAAGTGCCTGAGGCCCTTACATTTCTTCTTTTAGAAAATCTAAAGGAGAGATCACTTCCTTCAGGAATGAACCAGGAAATAGTTCTAGATTTCTTTATTGTTGTTTGTTATTATTGTTGTTTTGCTTTTTTGTTTTGTTTTGTTTTTCTTGATAAGGTTTCTCTGTGTAGTCCTGCCTGTCCTGGAACTTGCACTGTAGACCAGGTTGGCCTCGAACTCAGAGATGTACAGATGCCTCTGCCTTCTGAGTGCTGGGGTTAAAGGCATGTGCCACCTTTCCTGGTTGTTCCAGATGTCCTAATACTGCCTGCTGTGTGGTTAACTTCAGGCCACCCCTCAGAAAGCCTTCTATTGAATCAGATTCTCAGAAGAGACAATTCCCCTAGCATATCTCTTCTGGAAAGATCTAACCCCACTACAAAGGGAAGATCTTTTTACGAACTATTCATCATCGTTTAAAACGTAAAAGAATTTATGGCGCTCTGGTGACCTGGGGGTCCAGGGCTACACATCTAGCCTTGGCATATTTTATACTCCAATAGGGAGATTGGTGTTGCCTGCAACCAACTGCAGTGAAGTCTGCTAAGGGCTACAGTTGTGATGCAGGCACAGTTAAGAGAGAGAACATGGGGATGTGCCTTCACAGCCTTGTGGAAGACACAGAGGTGACCCTCTCAAAGTGACTATGGCAGCAAAGGCACATGGAAGGAGCAACAGGTGACTTTCTTGTAGAATGGCAGAAAGAGAAGCCCAGTATGTTGGGGACCCCGACAGCAATGGTGGTGCCTGTGTGGGTTGGAACAAAGAGCCAGCACTTTGAGGTCTTGATGACCAAGAAGGAGGAAGAAAAGTGGCTCATCCTTAGGCCTGTGCTTAAGTGAGCTCCTGTTGAGGCAAGGCCCTTATCCTTGACATTATTGCCCCAGGCTGTGTGCTTTAGGGATGAGCTACATCACCTTCTAAGAGACTGGCTATAGACACTTTACATTCTCAGGTAGGAAGCTGAGTCACAAGAGAGACCATCCAAGCAGCCAAGAGCTGTCATGATCACAGGCTGTGAAGAGGCCAGGCAGTGTTTGTACACTGCACTAAGTCTCTTCAGACTTCCGAAGAAGGCATCACCATGCTGGACACACACGTTCGTTGGGACCAGCCATTATGATGTCGGAAGGTCCAGAGGTAAGGAGGTCGAGGCAGTAGGGGTGAGACGGATACAAGAGTGAGAGTCTGCTCGCAGGCAGATACCTGAGGGCTGTGTCACAGCTCAGTTCTCCTTCATGAGACTAGCGACTGCCAGTAACTCCTTCCTTTGTGCCCATTGCTCAGATAGCACACCCCCTACAAGGACTCGAATGGAAATCAAATGCCAGGGAGCCTCAGCAGAGAAACAGGGCGGGGCAGGGGATGAAGCTGGCAAGGGGGTGGGGGTGGGGGAGTCTATAACCATGAAGAGCAGCTTACTGTTGTGTGTGACTGTGTCTTTGTCACAGTGGAGACTTCTGTGTGACCGCACCAAAGGACAAGTTAGCTGAGCTATCCCTTTTGTCACGGGCTGCGACCACTCCCAAGGTACAAACTCCCCAGTATGCCTAGACTTTCCGCGAGCCCGCTCACGAGCCAGGCAATAGCTAATGCCGGGAGTCTGAGATACTGACCTTGGGAAAGCCACTGGCAAACACAGAGAGGGGGGAGAACTGGGTGTAAGAGGGGCATCAGTGATGTCTGCCACCCCTGCTGAACTTTTATTTATTTATTTTTTAGACAGGGTCTTGCTATGTAGCTCTAGCTAGACTGACTGGAACTTGCTATATCAACCAAGCTGGCCTAGAATTCACAAAGATCTGCCGCCTTCTGCCTCCTAAGTGCTGGGATTAAGGGCGTGTAGTAGCATGCCCAGCTCCTGACATGGGTTTAAAATGCCCACAGGATAGCAGCCACCATGCTTGACACCACAGGAAGGGATGAACAAGGCTGACCCCAGCCTGCTGCTCCCTGGACTCTATAGACGGGTGGCTCCGGTACTTGGGATTTTTCTTCCCCTTCAGCGGTAGCATGTTTTGCTTTGCTTCACTGACTGCCCTTTATCCACAGATTCAGAAACCCCCTCCCTGCTATGGAGACTGACTTGAGCTGAATGGCAGGTTGAGTGTGTCTTTCTTATGGGTCAAGCGGCCCCCAACCCACATGCTGTCTGTTAACACAGCCTCCTCAGCTTCCCCGTGGTTCCCAGGATCCCCTGCCTCTTTCGATAACTCTGTTTTCTTTTCTTACTTATTAGCTTGTCATCAAAGACCCCAGATGGAACCCTACTTGGTGATGTTAATTTGAAAAGATGCTCCCTTCCCTGGTGACTCTAGGCTGTGGTGAGGTGACACTGAAAACCACCAGCACAAGGGTTTGATACGGGGCCTCATCAGAATTAGCTACATACTCTACCAGTGTGCTGGCCTGGCGAGAGCCATATTTTAAAAAGCAGTCTTGTCAGTTTTCTCCTGAGAAACAAAGCCATACCACCTCAACCCTCCCCACAAAGGCAGGACAGCAAAAATGGGCTGGAGTCTGAGCAATGGTACAAACTTCTCTTGAAGGAGCCCATCACCATTTCTTTGTGGTATCTACTGACTTGCAAAGCCCCTCTCTACCAGGGACCTCCCAGCAACCACATTAGGCTCAGATCAGTGCCTTGACCAACACTCTCCAGAGAACCTTCTTGCAGTAGATGGACATGTGGGCGTGGTTCTGATGCTTTGAACGGGAATCTGCAGGTGAACCCTGAAGGCCCTGTTCAGCGACTGCTTCTCGATTGAAGATGCTAGTGGCTAATGGCTGGGTGGAAGAGGCAGGACTTCCAGGTTCCCACTGGAGGCTAGGAGATACAGGAAAGGAAATGAATTCGCCACACTTTGAAGGGAGAGAGAGCCACCAGCCATGTGAGTTCTCTGGTGGAGTGGCCCTTGGCCACTTCCCCAACTGGGCCTGGGGTAGCAGGTGGGAGATTAGAAAGGCAGATAAGCTGAGGGCTGATTTAGGGTGCTGAGTAAAGAGAAGTTAACTGGGAAACTAAACTAAGGGAAGATTTACAGGTGGGGGCGAAGACAAGGGCAGGCTATCCACAGGAGGCTGAGAAGTGTCCGGCCATTGAGCTTAACTAAAGAGCCGGGCATGGTGGCGCACGCCTTTAATCCCAGCACTCGGGAGGCAGAGCCAGGCAGATTTCTGAGTTTGAGGCCAGCCTGGTCTACAAAGTGAGTTCCAGGACAGCCAGGGCTACACAGAGAAACCCCCTGTCTCGAAAAAACC
>NC_034606.1:4144123-4148471 GCF_900095145.1 Mus pahari | reverse complement strand
GTGTGTGTGTGTGTGTGTGTGTGTGTGTGTGTGTGTGTGTGTGTGTGTGATCCACAGATTCAAGGGAACCAGGGCTGCCCGGAGCTTAAAATGGGGTATCAGAAACACTACACACAACATGAGAGCTAACACAGAGACGCACAGTTGAACAGTGTGAAGAGAGGGAGAGACTCGGGAGCACTCAGTCCTGAAAGGGATGTCTTCATCAGAGCCCCTTATCAGGCGTCAGGGGCTAGTGTGGAAGAAGAGGCAGAAAGATAGAGCCAGCAATGGGCGACCAAGGAGACAGTCCTGTAGACCTACCAGGGCTGATAGTACGTGGGCAGCACCCACAGGCTCAAACCAGACAAAACCCCAGCATTTCGAAAGGGAAAGGGACTCAAGTCTTACCCTAGCCGAGACGCTATCTGTTACTGAAGGGAAATTCGGTTTTCTCCAGTGAATGTCAGTGAGTAGTACATCAACAACACTGCAGGACCCATGCCTGAGAGTGGCCAAAACAAAATGAACTCCATGGTTTTTTATGGGATCTTGGTTTTATTTGATTTTTCCTTTGATATTTTTGTCCTGTTTTTTGTTTATCTGTTTTGATTTTCACTTTTTTTGGTTTTGTTTCTAGAGAGAGGGGAGGGGGAGAGGGAGAGGGAGAGGGAAGGAGAGAGGGAGAGAGGGGAGAGGGAGAGAGGGAGAGAGGGAGAGGGAGAGAGGGAGAAGGAGAGAGGGAGAGGGAAACAAGAAGTTGGATAGGTAAGGAGGTGGAACCTGGAGGGAGTGGAGCCTGAAGGGGTGGAGCCTGGAGAGAGGTAGAGCCTGGGGTGGGGTCTGAAGGGGTGGAACCTGGAAAGGGGTGGAGCCTGGAGGGAGGTGGAGCCTGTAAGGGGGTGGGGCCTGGAGGGGTGGATACTGAAGGGGAGTCTGGAAGGAACTGAGGGAAGAGAAAACTTGTTGAAAATATATTGTATGAAAAAATATTTTTTGAAGATTCTTAGACATAGCATATCCCCCAGCCTGGATTTCCATTGGCACAATGTAGAAGGGGTGGAAGTCCTATCCAGCCAGCAAAACGATGCCCTCCCTACCTCCCTACCAGGCTCTTCTGACTCAGCCTGAGTGCGCTTCTAACCCTGAGTCCCATGCACTGTGTTTTCTGAAGCTTGAATTTCTGTGTTGCTTTATTGTGACTTGTTTGTCTTAATGCTTCTGTTAGATGAAAAGCTCTGAGATAGGCGAGAGTCTCTAGCTCAAATACCAGCCAGGGCAAGTTCCTTAGACTTACACAAGTTCCTTACGCATCTGTAAGGACAAGAGTAAAGACCTGCTAGTATATATACCTCAAGTCAATCTGTCAGGAAGCCTGAACAAGCTTCTTTTTTATATTTTGTCTGGACATCTTCAAGTTCAGACAAGAGCTTACAGACATGCTCACCAAACTGGCTGACAACCTAGGGAAAAACATAGTTCACTGCAATAGATTTGGCTCTCACAGTAAAGCTGGAATTTTTACACATTCTCCTAATTGCTACTTTTAACATCTTTTCCTAAACCCAGCAACAAGGAATCAATGATGGCCAACGGTGACAGCCCAAACTTGCAGCAGACAGGCTCATCCTGCCCCCAAATTAGAGGTGACTGGTCTGCCCCCTTGGCCCTGCTGTCCTAAGACCCCAGGGAGTGTACTTCCTCAGTGTGTGTGTCAGGAAATGGCTATGTCATCTCTTGCAGGAAGAGAAAAGATGCTGGCAAAGGAGTAAGCAGTGTCTACTGAATGGTACCCAAGGGAGTACTGAATGGTATCCAAGGGAGTACTGGATGGTACCCAAGGGTGTACTGAGTGGTATCCAAGGGTGTACTGAATGGTATCCAAGGGTGTACTGAATGGTATCCAAGGGTGTGCTGAATGGTACCCAAGGGAGTACTGAATGGTATCTGTACTGGCTAGTTTTGTGTCAACTTGACACAGGCTAGAGTTATCACAGAGAAAGGAGCTTCAGTTGGGGAAGTGCCTCCATGAGATCCAGCTGTAAGGCATTTTTTCAATTAGTGATCAAGGGGGGAGGTCCCCTTGTGGGTGGTGCCATCTCTGGGCTGGTAGTCTTGGGTTCTATAAGAGAGCAGGCTGAGCAGGCCAGGGGAAGCAAGCCAGTAAAGAACATCCCTCCCTGGCCTCTGCATCAGCTCCTGCTTCCTGGCCTGCTTGAGTTCCAGTCCTGCATCCTTTGGTGATCAACAGCAGTATGGAAGTGTAAGCTGAATACACCCTTTCCTCCCCAACTTGCTTCTTGGTCATGATGTTTGTGCAGGAATAGAAACCCTGACTAAGACAGTATCCAAGGGTGTACTGGTTGATGCCCAAGCAAGTGTGTTCGTCTCCCATCATCCAACAGTTCCTAATGTGTGGGGAAGGTCTTTTTTCCTTTTCTTTTCTTTTCTTTTCTTTTCTTTTCTTTTCTTTTCTTTTCTTTTCTTTAATTTGGTCAGACAGGTATAGTCTTGGTTCTAGATAAACACCACCACCTAATGTTATTTCTTCAAGGTTATTATCACTGGCTTAGTTCCTCAAAGTACTCTGATCAAGGACAAAGATGTGACTCAACTGACTTGCCTGCCATCCACACAGCCCTGGGGTTAATTCACAGTACCAGGTAAAACTTGGCAAGGTGGTACGTAGCTGTAATGCCAGCACCTGGGAGGTGGAGGCAGCTGAAGTTTGTCACGTCTGTCTACATAGTGAGTTCGAGGCCGAGAACTCAATTTACAGTCAGCGAGATGGACACAGCGAGTTCCTTCAGCTACACCTGTCCACCCAAGGTCAGTCTCTGGAACCCACACAACAGAGGCAGAGAACTGACTGCACAGGCTGGCCTCTCACCTCCATAAAAACACTACTGCATGCGTGCACACACTATCTAATTGATACCTTCTGAGAAATGGAAAAATCAGTTTTCTCCAGTGAATGTCAGTGGGTACATCAAGGACACTCTAAGGCAGGACCTGAGAATGGCCAAAACAAAATGGACTCCATGTTTGTGTGTGTGTGTGTGTGTGTGTGTGTGTGTGATCTTGGTTTCATTTGCTTTTTGCTTTTTTCCTTTGTTTTTTTTTTGATTTTTGTTTTGTTTTGGTGTTTGGTTTTTCAAGACAGGGCTTCTCTGTGTAGTCCTGGCTGTCCTGGAACTCACTCTGTAGACCAGGCTGGCCTCCAACTCAGAAATCCACCTGCCTCTGCCTCTGCCTCCCAAGTGCTGGAATTAAAGGTGTATACCACCATGGCCTGGCTTACTTTGGTATTTTTGTTTTTTGTTTGTTTGTTTGTTTTGATTTTCATTGTTTGAAATACAAATAAACCAAGACATAAAAATAATAGTTTGGTCATATTGGAAGATATTGCATTCAATGCCAAGTCACCAAACTGCTGCCAACTATGGACGCTGCCCAAAATAAGTCTCCTAAAACCTAGGCTGGCTTAGTCAGGGTCCAAGTCCTGTCATCCCACGGTAGGGGATGTTTCAGCTTAGCATTTTTTTCTCTCTGAAAACTTGATCATTCTAATCTGTGCATCGGCAAATTATCCACAAGTAAAAGGAGAACAGGCAGAAGAAAGGCATTAATGTCTGAACGAGATCCCACACACGTTCTGTTGTTGGAAACCAGAAATGTGGTAGAGATGCAGGCATATGAACTTGACCTTCCTGAGGAACCCAAGGAATTCTCAGATCTGCATGGGACCTGAATTCCAAGCCCTGCGGCTACTGTGGGCGGGAGGAGCTGGGTGGGTCCTGTAAAGCATAAAGGCTATGCTGTACCTTCATCTACTCCGTGAGACCCTTTGATCTTTAAAACACTGTGTGGTGGGGGCTGGGGGATTGCTGATGCTTCAGACTCCTCAGGAGAACGACCCATTCCATCCTCCTCAGGCTGGAGAAAAGAGCTTCCAGGTTATGGTCCAACACAAACCTTGCAAAAAGTCTCCATTTCAATCTCATTGAGATTCTCATACAGGACTGAGGAGAAGGTAAATGGGGTATGGCCACTTTGAAAAACTGCTAGTGGTATCTAGTAAGTAAAGGTAAATTCTTGCACACCCTTTTCACTCCCATGCACCTACCCAAGAAAATGCAGAGGTATGTTCAGCACAAGACACCTATGAAGACGTTCATCTCCTGTAACTCACATAAGAGCTCGAAACTGTAAACCAACCAAAGCACCATCCCTACAGACTTGATCAGTAAATCATCTCCTACAGACTAGATCAGTAAATCATCTCCTACAGACTAGATCAGTAAATCATCCCCTACAGACTAGATCAGTAAATCATCCCCTACAGACTAGATCAGTAAATCATCCCCTA
>NC_034606.1:4137890-4143878 GCF_900095145.1 Mus pahari | reverse complement strand
AGACTAGATCAGTAAATCATCCCCTACAGACTAGATCAGTAAATCATCCCCTACAGACTAGATCAGTAAGTCATCCCCTATAGACTAGATCAGTAAATCGTCCCTACAGACTAGATCAGTAAATCATCCCCTATAGACTAGACCAGTAAATTATCCCCTACAGACTAGATCAGTAAGTCATCCCCTATAGACTAGATCAGTAAATCATCCCCTACAGACTAGACCAGTAAATCACAATGGGTTTGCATGACACTGCCAGACAAGCTATGACTTTCTCAAACATGAGTGTGAATGAAAGAAGCTACATGCAAAAGAAGTATTTGTCTAAAATATGTAACTCACAAGATTGTGGTAATACTGGGATAGGGGTCGGGGGCTAGAGAATGGGGTGGGTAGAGGTAATGTTCAGGGTGGTGTTTGCACAAGAGTGTTTCGATTGCAAAGTTGAATTAGATACTTATGATATGCATATTGCCAGTCGTGGTGGTATATGTTTTTAATTCCAGTGTTTGGAATGCAGAAACAGATGGATCTCTAAGAGTTCGAGGCTAGCCTGGTCTATTGTGTGAGTTCCAGCCCAGACAGGACTACACTGTAAGACCCTAACTAAAAATAAATGTTGAAATCTACCCTGAGAATATTTATCTAATGTGTCCCTGATCTAGCATATCCTTTTTCCCCTTTAATGATGCTGGAAAGGGTTCCCACTCTACAACTGCTGGACAGTCTTTCCCTTCCTGAAACCTTAGCTTCCCTAAAGAGCGAAGTCCAGTAGGTATATTGTACAAAAGCTTCATGAGTGGAAAATCCATTTCAGCAAGCCTTCCAGGATGGAGAATGCTGCCTCCCTGTGCAGATGATCTTTGTCTTCAGCGACCTGCCTTTTAGCAGCTCAGAGGAAATGCTTCCCTTGCTGTGAGCACTATAGCCCTGCTGACGGATGTTCACAGAAGAGGTGGCAAGAAAACGATACACCTAATCCCAGCACTCGGGAGGCAGAGGCAGGTGGATTTCTGAGTTCGAGGCCAGCCTGGTCTACGAAGTGAGTTCCAGGACAACCAGGGCTACACAGAGAAACCCTGTCTCGAAAACCAAAAAAAAAGAAAAAAAAAAAAAAAGAAAACAATACTCTGTAATACTCCATACAGCATCTGGATAAAGCACAGCAGTGCCACTGTGAATGCTTCTTAATGATTTGGCTTCTCTCTCTCTCTCTCTCTCTCTCTCTCTCTCTCTCTCTCTCTCTCTCTCTCTCTGTTTGTGTGTGTGTGTGTCTCACAGACATGGACAGTTGTAGTTGGTATTGAGCCACCCAGTGTGGGACCTAGAACAGTATACGGGCCCAGTACATGTGCTAGTGTTCTTAACTGCAGAGCCATTTCTCCAACATCCCCTTTTCAAGTGTGCTTTAAGAGAAAAAAACATTCTTCTTAAAATGACTTTAGTTTTGGACTGGGATATAACTCAGGGGTAAGATACTTGCCTTAGCATGCACAAGACTCCGAATTCCAGCCCCCTAACACCAGTGGGGAGAGGTATGTGTTTTTAAGTCAATCAATTTAGAGAAGTATGAAAAAGAAATCAATATAAAAGTAAAGGTCACCCCTCCTACTACTTTCCCATGTTGCCATTCATTGAATTCCCTTCCAGCAATCCCTGAGGCATGGACAGGAACTGTTTTGTAAACTTAGGTGTCAATGGAAACAAAAAGCAAATTTAAAAAGCAATCAATTGTTACCCCTACAGCAATCTCTTAAAGAGAAACTTGGGAGGGGGCTGTAAACGGCCTCTTTCTGGTCCCTCCTTTGATGAGATGAGTGTTCTGATAAGGACATAGTTGAGATTCTAGGGCAGAGGCCCTTCTGATGCTGCAGTCACCTGAGGGGGATGGGGAGGAGGCAGATGGCAGGAAGGGCAATTTGCTTGCCCTGGGGAGCTTTTGAGAGAGGAGTTCATAGAGGCCATCACAACGCCAAGCAGGAAGCCCCTAGTGGGCTGAGCAGATGGACAAACAGGAAAAGACAATGAAGACTAGATGACTTGGACCCTGGCCTCAGACTTCACCAGAGGGAGAAACAGAAGGAAGCACCGTGCCTGGGCCTGACAGAACCTCCATTTCCCCAGTAACTGTGAGAAGGAGAAGCCTTCGTCATAGGTTATATGTCCACTCCAGGGTTCTGTCATTGGAAGCTGAAAATAAACATAAAATCCTGTGATGCATGGCTCTGTCTCCAAATGGTTTCCCCAAACCTTAAATTAACCTTCCCCTTAATAATTATGGGGAAGGTTAATGAAGTGTGGCCCTGCCAACCAGGGCAACTGGCTTTATCACTGACCATCCAAGGAGTCACAGATGCTCTGGCACCAAGTAGGATACAGGAGCGTCTCCCTGACAGCAAACTCTTTCACGAGTCAGAGAGTCAGGCTTCAGCCCCCTCAACAGAAAGCTCTCAGGGGAGGCAAGTGCCTGGTGCTGAGATGAGCATCCTCTGTCCCGTTAACAACAGAGACCAAGCTAAGCGTTGGTAGCTCATAGTTTTGAGTACATATGGTCTACCTGGTCCATTAGATTCACATACACCAGCCTGTTTGGTACTCATAACTCTATGAGGCTCATATTGGTACCATCACTATATAATAGTCACATATTATAGATGCAGAAATGGAAGCAAAGAGCAGCAGTTACACTATTAAGAGCTAGTGTGTAAGATGCCACAGGGTCCCCTGCCATGAATAAGGGGGTGGGGTAGGGGGCAATTAAAGTCAGAAGAGAGACCAGGTCGAGGGTCCTCACTGAAAGAACAAGATTAATTCAGGTGACTCCAGAAAGTCATAGCATATCTCAGTTTACCACCCGTTAATGTATTTTGGGTGTTGACTTCCTGACCTTTCACCAGAATGTGTACTCAGCTTCAAAAAGTGTAAAAAACCATGAAGATGAGTATTTGTGTATATGCATAGGAATGTGTAAGTGTGAACAAGTGGGTTGTGTGAGTGGGACATTTGTAATTATGTGAGTGCATCTGAACATGTGTGGAGATGTTATGTGTACATGAGTGTGGGCATGAATTTGCTGAGGGTGGATGTGTAAGTGTGTGGAGTGTAGGGATATAAAATTGTGTGACTACATGAGTATGCATATGTGTAAGAATGTGTGTGTGCATGCACACACACATGTGTATAAAGGCATGGGTACATATGGTCTAAGTGTAGGTCTGTGCATACATATGTTCCTATTTGTATACTGAATGCATGGGAGTGTGTGTGAGAGTTACTATGTGTGGGAGTGTATGGGAGTGTTACTATGTGTGTGGGAGTGTTGCTATATGTGTGGGAATGTGTGTGGTGTTACTATGTGTGGAAGTGTGTGGGAGTGTTACTATGTGTGGGAGTGTGTGAGAGTTACTATGTGTGTACCATATGAATTAACCCTGTGACAGGAAAGCTTAAGGGAGTTGTTCACGAGCAGCTCTGGTGCAGAGACCATCGTTTCACACTGCTCAGAAGCTGCCGGGTGACTGTGGGCAGCGGCTCAGCACATCTTCCCTTGATACCCCGTGGACTAGTGCCTGACCTGGGGTCTGGTGAGGTTCTTTTCTCAGATGAGAGTAACGTGTTCTGTCACACAGAAAGCTGAGGTGTGGCTACAAACAATGGGTTTGGAACCACACGGGCAGTAACATATGCTCTGCCTGCAGTCTACAGGACTGTGAGAAGCCACATCATCTCTCTGGTCCTCCCTTTCCCTGGCTAGCAAACTATATCAATGATAAATGACATAATAACAGTTCTGCTGGGCTGTGGTGGTACACGCCTTTAATCCCAGCACTCGGGAGGCAGAGGCAGGTGGATTTCTGAGTTCGAGGCCAGCCTGGTCTACAGAGTGAGTTCCAGGACAGCCAGGGCTGCACAGAGGAAACCCTGTCTCGAAAAATCATAAACAAAGACAAAAGCAAACAAACAAAAAAACCAGTTCTGTCCTGATGAACGAGGAAAATCTTTTTTCCATGTTTTCTTTTCAAAGCTGCGGCTTATACCTAAGCCACAGTGAAGCCAGGCTTCGTGGGAGGTTTGTAGGTGGTCTGTGGCCCATCTTAATGACCCATTAGGCTTCTTTGGAAGAGGATGACAAACAAAGCCCTGGGGTCACAAAGAGTTAACGCACTAGAGCCAGGACAGCACAGCAGAGTACAGTGTTCTTCAAGAGGGACCAGGAAAAGGTACCTGTTATGCAACAAACCCCGCTGCTAGCTGAAAATACCGACCAGAGCGAATAATGCCTATTTATAAGTGAAACCGTACACTGGGTCAGCTGCTAGCCTGATCTTCAAGGGTCTGAAGTGAAATAGAGAAAGGCCGCCTCCGCGGTGGCGCTGGGGCAGAGCCAGGCGGAACAAGGACGCAGTGGCCGCCAGGCCACCTGCCCGGGAGGCGGGCCCTGAGTCAATAAAGCCACTAAGCAAACAGTCGTGCTCAGTTTGTACAGTGGTTGAGGCTTGTGGGCCGAGGATCTGGAAGCCGGCACACAGCCTCCCTTAAATCCGAGCCCAGCTCCCGGCTTTGTTTACACGGCTCGTCTCACGGCAAGATGGCGACCCGCGGGGTGCGGGGCAGCCTCGGGCGGGCGAGCGGACCGTGGGCAGGGGCTGCACCCGGGGGCGGCTCCCCTGCCTGCATCCGCTCACGCAGCGGCACTGGAGGTCTGTTATCTTGATGAAACCGGGCTGCGTGGAGAGAATAAGGACGTTGGGGTGGGGCTCGTTAGCCTCAGTCACTTCTCCAGGGAAAGTAGCTTCTAAGGTGGGCAGGGGCCGGCTGGGCCAGAGATCTCCGTCGATCTCCCGAGCAGGGCTCGCTGCTCCAGCAGCAATAGTTATTTAGAAGGGGGACAGATATGAATGAAAGCACTTTGGGGGTCTCTATGTCTGTCTTAGTGTGGTAGATGGTGAGATGCGTTAACGAACGAGCTGGTTACTTACTATGAACATATTTCTGAGGGGTGGAGGGGGTGACTCTCAGGATAACCTGCACTGCATTTCAAATTTTGGAAGTCGGAAGTGCTGAGAAGAAAGCAGAGTTGTAAGGTGCAATGTAGAGCCAGGCAACGTTCCGTGAGCACCGGCTATTCGCTGGCGCATGCGTGTGCCTCTCATCTCTGCAACAGGAAGTTTTGCTGGGTCCAGCATGTTAGCTCATGCCTGAAATTCTAGCACTCAGGAGGCGGAGGCAGGAGTATGGCCATGAATTCAAGGTCTGCCTGGGTTACATAGTGAGACTACCTTAAACAAAACAACCAAACAAACAAAAACAAAATAATAAAGTTAAAGGGACAGTGGAGCTTCTGGCTCAGCGATGCAAATGGACTCAGAATTACTGTGGTGTCACTATTAACCCTGCCTAAGAGCCTCCACATTGTCTGCTTTAAAATTTCTCCTTTTAAACTGAGGGGGAGGTGGCCCACACTTTTAATCCCAGCACTCACGATATCTGATTTTAAGGCCACTCTGGTCTACAGAGCAAGTTTCAGGATAGCCAGGGCTACATAGAGAAGCCCTGTCTTGAAAAACAAGTAAACAAACAAAAACCCAACATCTCCTCTTCTTTTCTCAAGAACTCTATTCCTTCTTAGCAGCGATTTTAATCGGCAAGCCGGGCTGTCCTCGTGTGACCTTTGTCAATACCTGGAGGCATGCTTAGCAGTTGCAAGCCAGGCTGGAGTGCAGAGGGCAGCTGAGTATCTGAATATCTGACAGTGCACAGCTCCCACATAAAGAAGTCTCCAGCCCCAGGTGTCAGCAGTGCTGAGGTTGACCTGTACGATCATGTCATAACACCACTGAAACGCGTCTATTTACTAAGTCACAGTATGGTCTGAATGGCTGACAGTCCGCACAGAAACCTTCTAGGGCAAGTTGATTTTAAAGAGTTTCTATTTGTTTGAGAGCTCTAAATCTCTCTCTCTGTCTCTCTGTCTCTCTGTCTCTCTCT
>NC_034606.1:4131773-4137740 GCF_900095145.1 Mus pahari | reverse complement strand
CACACACACACACACACACACACACAGAGCTGTGTTGGGGAGCCCCCCAGTTTTTCCTCTTACTATGTGTGGGAGTGTTACTATGTGTGGGAGTGTGTGAGAGTTACTATGTGTGTACCATATGAATTAACCCTGTGACAGGAAAGCTTAAGGGAGTTGTCCACGGGCAGCTCTGGTGCAGAGACACCCACCTACTCCATTGCTGTAGGTAGACCTACCAAGTATTCCTTTCCAAGGCTGAAGTGAAGACCCTGGTGTGAAGTCTCCACCTATCTGCAGTTACTGGAAGCACAAATTCAGATGGATGAGCCATTTAAATCCACATCACCAAACGAAGGGAAAAATTCTTTAAGAATGGATAACTGCCCGTGTTAGGAAATAGTTTCTTAATCCTTGTGGCAATTACAAACCCCCAGGAGGCCTAACAATTTTCAATGCCTAGGTTGGGACCTTTCCTGCTGACACCACCCATCAATGTGTAAGTTAATTTTCCAGAAGGGTGACATACACACACAATGTGCACATGTCTCTAGCAAGCCCGCATCTGAGTGTAGCCTCAACAGACCTGAACGCAGAGTCTTGAAACTATCTGTACATCCATGCTCACAACAGTCACAGTAGCCGAAAACACCACGCATCCATCAGTATAGATACAAATGAACGGAATGTGGTGTAGACACACAGGGAGCCGCACTCAGCCTCACAAAGCGAAATCCAGGGCTAAAGCAGGCAAAGCACCATGCTAAGGGTGTAAGCAGTGGTAAGGAGACAGCCAGCACAAGCTTCCGTTTCTAAGAGAATTCAGAGAATCAAAGAGCAAGAGCTGGGGACAGGTGGGCTGATTAATTCATAAAGTGTCGGCTTTGCATAATAGCGTAGGCTCATTCACAATTCCTAAACCACACACCTAGAATGGTGTGTTAATTTGTTTGTTTGTTTGTTTCCTTGCTCGCTTGCTTGCTTAAGACAGACTCTTACTACATAGCCCTGACTGGCCTACCTAGAAGATACAACTGTGTAGACCAGGTTGGCTTCAAAATCACAGAAATCCACCTGCCTCTACTCCTAAATGATGGGATTAAAGGCATGCATCACCACGCCTACTCAGGATGGCGCATTATTTAAAAGTATATATGGGGCCAGAGAGCTGGCTCAGCTGTTAAGATTTCTAGTTGTGCCTGCAAAAGACATGGCTTGTTTCCCAGCATCCTCCGGGCAGCTTAGAACCATCTGGAACTCCAATTTGGGGGTATCTGATGCCTTATTCTGGCCTCTGTAGGAACCAGGCATGCACATGGTACACAAACAAACATAAAAAAACACTTATACATGTAAAATAAAAATAAAGCTTTTTAAAAAGGCAGACACGTGGCTGGACAGATGGCTCAGCAGTTAAGAGTACTGGCTCTTCTTTCAGAGGACCTGAGCTCAGTTCCCAGCAGCTCACAACTGTCTGTAACTCCAGTTCCAAGGGATTTGACACACAGACAGGCATGCAGGCAAAACATCAATGCACAAAAAGAAAAATAAATAAATCATTAAAAAAAAAAAAAAAAAAGGACAGACTCACCAGGTGTGGCAGCGCACAGCTTTAGTCCCAGCACTTGAGAGGCAGAGGCAGCCAGATCTCTGAGTCCAAGTTCAACCTGATCTACAAAGCTCCTACAATTATTTATAGTTCCAACAGAATTAGAGATGCTTTAGTGTATATTTTTTGTCTGTTAGAGACAGGATCTCATGTAACATTTGAAAGATGTTCCAGAATCCAGGCCTCACAGAGTCCCAAAGACACCAGTATCACAGTGAATGTAGCTGGCATAACATTGAGTTGTCATTACCTTTGATCTTTTGTTGCTGTAACAAAATACCTGAAGCTGAATACTTTAAAAATAAAAAAGGTAGCCAGGCCTGGTGGTACACGTCTTTAATCCCAACTCTCAGGAGGCAGAGGCAGGAGTTCCCTGAGTTTGTGGGCAGCCTGGTCTACATAATACATTTCAGAACAGCTAGGGCTACACAGAGAAACCCTGTCTTAGAACAAACAAACAGAACAAAACAAAACCAAAACAAACAAACAAAAAATATTTTCCCCATCTCAGTTTTTAAGCTATAAGAGTCTAGCACTACATCTGTTCAGCTTCAGTGAAGGTTTTTTTAGCTACATTACAAGATAGATGATGTTAATGAACAAGAGAGAGAGATTACCTAGTAAGTTAGGGGACAGGAAAGGGCTGAGGGGGTAGCCATGTGACTTTAGGGTTCCTTGAGAACTACAGTTCCTGTTCTGGAAACGGACCTCCAGTGACTCAAGTCCCACCTCTTAAATCCTACAAGTCACAACTCTTGGAGGAACACATTTGGTCTACAAGCCACAAACACCTTTGTCACGATGAGCAGAGTGGCTGCCATGGGTTTTTAACAGGACAACCTCGCTCCTCGTGGCACTTCCCAGGCATGGTTTCCTCCCATCAGGACCACAAAGAGCCTTTCTGTTCTTATCCCAAAGAATCAACAAAGTCTTGTTTGTGTGCAGCCAGGAGAGGGAGGAACCTTGTAGTGCTCTTAAGATGTGCTTACGCAGTGTCTCTCAGAGGGAGCCATGTTGTTTCGTCTTGGCAAACACGAATATGACGGAGAGGAAGCAAATTAACATTGCTTTGAGAACATCAAAATTCTCTGACATTTCAGAGTTGACATTTCCAGCCTCAACCTTTTTATGGCAAGATATTTATCATTTAAGTCTGGAATTAGGAATTTTCCTCCCTAGAGAGGAATGCTATTTGTAGTCTGCAAAGATGGCTGTTGCCTGAATGCTGAATAATCCTTGAATATTTCTCTAGGCACCAGAACATATTGAATTAAATAGTATTATTATACTTCCCACAGCTATGACGCCAGACTGCGCCCCATATATAGCCACATAAAATAAAAGGTCCCCATACGTTTCTTGAAGTGAAAATCTTATGTGACTTTTAAAATATTTACACATTAAATCTGAATAAAATTGATGTGATCAGAAACATTCATTCTGCATGTAAAGGTGGCAGTGTCATGAATCAGGAGACCGAGGAGAAGTTTTAGGAGGAGGAAAGCCACTATATTTCTTCTGGGAAAACTATTCCGAAGGACACATTTCTGAATGTTAATTTGTCTATGTGGCTGTGTTAGGTGGATTCTATCCAGCCCCTGCTCAGGTGACAGTGTGTGCCAGAGGGAAGCTTTCAGATTTCAGAACAGCAGCAAGGATTGTATAGGTGGACCCTCTCCAACACTTAGTCCAGATTTATTCCATATTTACCTCCGTTCAAACCCAGCAAGAAGGAAAGTACTCTCTCACTTCATCCTCAACATGCACCACGTACACAGCCTGCCAGGACGCCCAGACAGACGCAGAGCCGAGTGGAAGACTATAGACGTGTTGGGGTCTGACTACAGACACGTTGCACATGGGGTTCCATGCCTTCCTTCCTGGTTAGGACCCTTTTAATAGTAAATTGGGTTTTTTTTTGTTTGTTTGTTTGTTTTACCTAATTTCTCTTTTTCCCTCTGATGTTTGGAAATGATCACAGATCAAAAGCAGTCATATGGCCAGGCATGGTGGTGCACGCTTTTAATCCCAGCACTCAGGAGGCAGAGACAGGAGGATTTCTGAGTTCGAGGCCAGCCTGGTCTACAAAGTGAGTTCTAGGACAGCCAGGGCTACACAGAGAAACCCTGTCTCGAAAAACCACAAAAAAGGCAGTGGTGGTGCACGCTTTTAATCCCAGCACTCAGGAGGCAGAGGCAGGAGGATTTCTGAGTTCGAGGCCAGCCTGGTCTACAAAGTGAGTTCTAGGACAGCCAGGGCTACACAGAGAAACCCTGTCTCGAAAAACCAAAAAAAAAAAAAAAAAAAAAAAAAAAGCAGTCATATGATTAAAAGTTATTCATATGTATGTATGTGTGCATGCACGCATGCGTGTACACACATGGGTAAGAGTACCTGATGTCCAAGTGAACATCGGAGAACAACCTAGGATGTCATTCTTCAGACATTTTACAACTTCTGTTTGAGACAAGGTCTCTCTTAGCCCCAAAACTTTGTAAAGGAAGTTGGTGTGCGCTTCCAGGGGTATCCCTGTTTCTGATTCCCATCTCATCATTGCTGGGAATGCGTTCAGGTGCTATAGAGCCCAGCATTCCCCAGGTGCATGAGGCGCACGCCTTACTCACTGGACTGCCTCTCTAGTCTATGTTTTTTGGAGGGAGGCTAATCTCTCGGTGTAGTCCAGGTTGGCCTAGCACTCACAATTCTTCTATTTCAGCCTCTTGAGGATTACAGATGTTGTGTCTCAACACCCTGAGCTCAGATGGTTTTAGGGATCAGTCTCACTGTAAGATGGCCACAGATAGCTTTCTGGTTCTCGGGACGGAGCAGGCAGACAGACCAATGAGCTAATGCTTCTGCCTCTCTCATGGTCCAGTGAGAATGTAATGAGTGTTGTAGACCCTCAGCACACAAGCTCCCCACACTGTGTGTCCGTATTCTCTAGTACAGGCTCCCCAGTCTGGCTTGTCTATGGGGTTGTTTTCTCACAGCACGACCAGGTCAGTCAAGGTTGCAGAGATGTCATGCCTTTCCAGGACCTGTCCCTGGGCATTTCCTACTGTGGCCTCAGCACTCAGGCCCTCAGTCTGTGGTGCTTTGACAAATATTTAACAATAGGCATTGCCTGGAGCTGGAGAAATGTCTCGGTTAAGAGCACTGGCTGCTCTTCCAAAGGACCCAGGTTCAATTCTCAGCACCCACATGGCAGCTCACAACTGTCTGTAACTCCAGTTCTAGGAGATCTGACACCCTCGCACATACTTACAAACAGACAGAACACCAATGAGTATTAAAATAAATAAATAAATAAATATCCAAAAGCAGTAGGCTTTTCTAAAAGCAATGCACTGCACCTGCTGGTTCTCTTGGTGCCAACAGCATCACCATCACCAAGTTACTCAACCTGGAGGGGGAAGAAATGTACAAAATGAGTTCTGACGGGCTGGCTCAGAATCCTGTGTTGGTGCTGGACCTAGCTCCTGGTAGCCATAGCCTAGTGAGCAGGGGGTCACGGACAGAACTACTTAAGACTTGGATGAGCAAAACAAACAAACAAACAAACAAACAAACAAACACTTGGGAGAGATGGAACAGCTCAGGGCTATGGCTCCTGTTTTATCATCTCAGTGACTTCGTTCTTCTCCTCCTCCAGGGGAACCGAACACAGTTTCAGGGAAACTGCAGCCTCTGGGTGCTGTTAACAGTGTCCAACAGTCATAGCCATGATGTGTGTAGAGCATGGTGTGCAGACGGGAGGGATGGTGTCAGAATCAAGACATAGGGCTAAAGTGACTAGTCATGGGGGAGAAAATGAATGTAGAATCCTACTCAGAGTCACACACAGAGAAAGAAAAGGAGAGAGGGTAAGCAGGCCTCACCTTTACAGTAGAGGATGCCAAATGTCTCAGACGTCCACGTTCCCACATAAACCACAGCCAGATAAGCAGTGTGGTGATGCCTGTAATCCCAGGACTTGGGAGGAAGAGGCAGGAGGATCAGAAGTTTAAAGTCATCTTAGATTACTTTGAAGATAAATAAAAGAAGGGAAAAAAAAGAAGGAAGAAGGAAAGAAAAGTTATGGACAAATATAAATACACATTTTTGTTTGTCCAACAACAGAGTGGAGAAATGAATTTGGAGATGCTTGTAATTTCTAAATAATCTAATTGAGGATAGGAACTGTCAAAGATCGCTGGGCCAACCAAAAAAGTCTGAAGTTTTCAAGGCATTGGTGATGTTTATATATTATACAGGGCCTTGCATGTTATTTTAGATTTTTTTTTTAAATCTTTTTAGTTGATTGTTTTGAGACAGGGTCTCACCCTGTCTTAGTCAGGGTTTCTATTCCTGCACAAGCATCATGACCAAGAAGCAAGTTG
>NC_034606.1:4126688-4128408 GCF_900095145.1 Mus pahari | reverse complement strand
AAACCATTTTGTAGTGACACACACCTCTGATTCTGGTACTCAGTACTCAGGAGGCCGAGGCAGGCAGATCTCTGTAAATTCAAGGCCAGTCAAAGCTACATACCTGATCTCAAACAAACAAACAAACAAACAAACAAAAGTATTTCCTTCTGTAATTAATGAGTGAACTAGGAAGTTAAACTTTTTTTTTTTTTTTGGTTTTTGGAGACAGGGTTTCTCTGTATAGCAACTCAGAAATCTGCCTGCCTCTGCCTCCTGAGTGTTGGGATTAAAGGCGTGTGCCACCACACCCGGCGGAAGTTAAACTTTTAAATTGAGTGACTGTATTGTCTCTGGTAATAGCTCCCACAGTGGTTGTACTATCCTTTCCTAATTCTCCTTTCATATTGTGAATTACTTTACTTTGTGGCTGTAACTCTGTGTCTAGTCTCAGTTTCTTCTTGCCTTCCCTCCCCTGTGGGTGAGCAGTCTTTGATCTACCACTCACTGCTAAATGCAGGGTCTATTGTCATTTTTTGTCTCTGTGACTCAAGAGTTCTCCTTGTCTAGAGTCTGTTATCTTGTCTGGTGGACAGTAGATCTCCCTCTGTTGAGCTTTTATACTTTCAAAAGAATTTAATTTAGATTCACAGTAAATAATATGCACATGTACATGCACACACTCTCACAGGACACCACACCACATCACACCACACACACACACATACACCACACACATGCATACAAACATATACTACACACATCACACTCATACCACATACATACATCACACATATCACACACACACACACACTATACACATCACATACACCACACACATATACCATACACATCACACACACATACCACACACATGCACACACATCACACATACCACACCACACACACATCACACATGCCACACCACACACACATCACACACCCCACAAATACACCCACACTATACACAGACACACTGCACACATGCAAATACACACTTGCATTTATAGCATATTCTTTTTCTTTCCAATTTTATTTTAATATGGTTTCTGTTGTTTAATTTTGTTTTGTTTGAGAAAGGTCCCATCACAGTTCACACTGTACTTGAACCCTTGACACTCTACCCAGCCTCTGGAGTGCTGGGGTCACAGCATGTCTACCATGTTCTTCAGCCTGCTTGAGTCTACATGCTGTACTGGAGCCGAATGTCCGCCAAGTGCTTGCAATACCACGTGAAGTCGGGACAACCCTGGGGCGGCCCCTGGTCACCCCTTGATCCCTGGCTGTTTCCATTTTTATTGGGTACCCTGAAGCTTAGAGGAGTTCTTAGAAGCCTCAGTACTACAGGAGCCTTTCAAGTTCAAGACTGACTTTATGGGGATGCAATTCAAACAGTTGTGTGCTGCAGCATCTGACTTTACTGTTCTGCTGGGCTAAAATGGCGAGCACCTCCACCACATACATAAACTTACTAAGACTGATGCTCACCCCGTGCTTATAAAACAGGTCCACTAACCCTGATCCAGGCTGGTGGCCCTCACGTGCAATCCCAGCACTTGGGAGGCTGATTCAGGAACACTGCTGTGAGTTTGAGGTCAGCCTGACCTCCATAGTGAGTCCCAGGTCATCTTCAGCTATGGGTGTGTAGTGGCTATTCCTGGTTGTCAACTTGACTATATTTGAAATGAACTACAATCCAGAATTGGAAGGCTCACCAGTGAACCTAATCTGGAGGCTGGGA
>NC_034606.1:4124558-4126558 GCF_900095145.1 Mus pahari | reverse complement strand
TTGGGATTTGGACTGCAGACTGTAAGTCATCAATAAATTCCTTTACTATATAGAGACTATCTGCAAGTTCTGTGACTCTAGAGAACCCTGACTAATACAATCCCAGAGGCCAACCACCCCCTGTGGGTGGCACTGTTCCCTGAACAGATTGAGTGAAGGAGAGAGAGAGAGAGCTATGTGAGCACCAGAGTGTGCAGAGTGGTCTTAGTCAGACTAACTGTGAGTGACTGGGAACTCTGTTTAAACTAGCTCAGGTAAACACTGGTGTTCAGTTCACTGACAGGACAGGCAGGGTGTGGCTCCGACAGACTGGACTTTGTTTCTTTATTTCTTCTTCCTTCCTTCCCTTCCTTTATTCCTTCTTTCCTCCCTCCCTCCCTCCTTCCCTCCTTCCTTCCTTTCTTCCCTCCCTCCCTCCTTCCCTCCCTCCTTCCTTCCCTCCCTCCTTCCCTCCCTCCTTCCTCCCTTCCCTCCTTCCTTTCTTGCTTGCTTCTCTGTATGTGGAAGCTCCTCTTTTGCCTCCAAAGGCTGCCTCATTCCATATAGGCACCATGGCCACTGAATGCTTTCTGCCAGCTTTCCCAATCCAGCCATCTGGGACAGGAGTGTGCAAACTTCCACTGCCATCTCCCAGAGACCCACAACTTTAAAAAGTGTCATGGCTACATTCGAATGGGATGCTTGACTGACCCCTGTAACTACACCATATGATTGAAATCAGGGAGGAGTTTCCTCCTGAAAGGTGTGTGTGTGTGTGTGTGTGTGTGTGTGTGTTGTGTGCACATACGTGTGCACTAGAAGCCAATGTATTATTCAAAACAACTTATTTCCCTGCTGTGGAACTTGTTCCTTGTTGTGGAACTGAAACAAGACTGGAACTCTGCCGCTGCCCCGTGAGACTTGGAGCGCGTGTTCTCCGCTGTCTGCAGAGACACCTAAGTCTCTCACGAGGCCAGTGGAAAATGCATGGGTGTGACAGTGTGTATCCCTGGAATTGGTGTGTCATAAGAACGAGGAGAAAGTATGAGGAGGTGGGTGGAAGAGCACACAGGGATGTGTTGGTGGCCATTTCCCAGGCTTCCCAGGAGCAGGCGGACAGATTCTGTTACAGAGATTTTCCTTGACTGGATGGCGATTTATATCTTCACTTCTTCAACTTCTGGCCATGGAGAGCTTAATAAATCAGCGTGTGGTTTAATAAGCATTGCACACAAGGAATGGAATGAACGTTTATGACTGAGAAGGTAAACAAAAAGAGTCGAATGGTGATCATACTTTGAATTTGCCCTGCCGAGGGCCAATTCCTACTTAAGGAGTGAAGAAGTGGCCCACAGCTGTGGAGCGGGCAGTGAGGAGTATCCCAGAATCCTGCCGGTGCTCAGCTGAGCAGCCTCCAAGTTGGGGTTGGAAGCAGATTGCTGTCTCCATTTTTCATTCTCCCCTCCACCCACCAGCCACAGAATGTAGGCACATAGTTGGTCCTAGAGTTGGGTCTGGAGAGATGACTCAGCAAGGACACTGGCGGCTCTTCCAGAGGACCAGGGTTCAAATCCCAGCACCCACATGGTAGCTCACTGCAGTCTGTAACTCCAAGATCTGACACTCTCATATAGAAATATATGGAAGCAAAACACTAATGCACAGACAAGAAAAGGTAAAATAATAATAATAATAATAGAGATCCTAGAGTTAATTACTTGTTGATTCAGAGACACAAACACAAGGAAATGGCTATGTCGGTAAAGCAAGATGACGGGAGTTGAAAACTGGATTCTCCAGGATGTAGAGAAAATGTCTTGAGGGTCAGAAGGTTAGGAAGTCAGAGTCCTTGGGAAAATGGGCATTTTTCACTTTCTCATCTGTGACATTTCAGATTTGAGTCTTAAAACCTAGAATTGAAATAAATTGAACTTGAAAGGTAAGAGAAACCAGGCAGTGGTGGCACATGCCTTTAATCCCATCACTTGGGAGGCAGAGGCAGGCGGATTTCTGAGTTCGAG
>NC_034606.1:4121424-4123978 GCF_900095145.1 Mus pahari | reverse complement strand
CTGGAACTCACTCTGTAGACCAGGCTGGCCTCGAACTCAGAAATCTGCCTGCCTCTGCCTCCTGAGTGCTGGGATTAAAGGCGTGCGCCACCACGCTCAGCTGAATATTTAACTTTTCTAAAGTTAACCCAAGACATAAGTTAGCGTTCAACAGTCACTGCTCCTATCTGCACAGACTCCAGCCCCCTGGGGGACCTTCCCTGTGGTGGCTCTGTAGCCACGACTCACTGTGGCATCATCTCCCTACAGGCTCGCCCATGTCCTGGAAGATGGCTGTGGCCTTGCTTTGTTTCAGAACAAATACAGTTCTTCATTAAGAGTTTCTCCTGAACAGAGCAGAAGCAGTAGGTGTGTTTTGAAAGCTGCAAACTGCAATCCCACATTCCAGAAAAGGACCAAAGCCGCTTGAGGAAGAAAGGAATATTTCAGCACAGTTTACAGTGCATTGTGGAGATGGAACTCAAGGCAGGAACCTGAAGGCAGGAACTGTGCAGAAGCCACGGAGGAGGATGCTTACGGTCTTGCTCCTCATGCTTCCTGTCGTATACCACCTGGAACACCTGCCCAGGGGTGGCACCATGCAAGTGGGCTGGACATCCGTCAGGGAAATGTCTCCACAGACTGCTTACAGGCCAATGAGAAGAGGTAGTTCCTCAGGTGAGGTTCCCTTTCCTTAGCTGACTCCAGTTTATGTCTGTGTGTCACTACACACACACACACACACACACACACACACACACACCCCGAAACAGGACACCACAACAGCTGGGAAGTCCCTAAGGCTGAGGAAATTCAGCCCCTCTTTCAGCTGATGGGCCTTTTCATGAGTACTCAGCATGCCAAGACCTGGGGGGACAGCTGAGAACTCCAGGATGAACGGGATTTGATTCCTGTGTCTGGGGAGACCGTGGTCTAGTTAAGATCACCGTTTTGTTTGTTTGTTTTTTTAACGACGTGATGTATGAAATATGTCAGCTGCTGTAGAGTCTCTGATAAGAACGCTGTCTCATCCTCTCTCTCACTTGACCTGGCAACAACACCAAGTGTTGAGGCTGATGGAGAACTCAGAGCCCATGTGTCTTATGGACATGATTTTTTTTTAAAGTCGATCTTTTTAAAAAAATATTTGTTTATTTATTATATGTAAGGACACTGTAGCTATCTTTAGACACTCCATAAGAGGGAGTCAGATCTTGTTAGGATGGTTGTGAGCCACCATGTGGTTGCTGGGATTTGAACTCAGGACCTTTGGAAGAGCAGTTGGTGCTCTTAACCACAGAGCCATCTCTCCAGCCCCACATGATCTTTTCATACTCGAGTACTCTCACATAATTGGCTTCAGCTCATCGCTGAGGCTCTGAATGCAGGATACCCTGGTATGGAGATATGATATTTGGTCCTAGAATTAAAAAAAACCACACACACACACACACACACACACACACACACATACAGAGTATCAGAGTAAATACATGCAGGATAGAAATATTAAAGGCAAATTGTTGTTGTTAATAACTTTGAAAGGTGTTACTGGGAAGGGTCCGGTCTCGGGCCACACTAGAGACTCTGCTAGAGACACACATGGCAGGAAGCAAGGTACAGAAACTGTGCATCCAGTGTGCCACCTGGCAAGGTGACCAAGCTCTGTTAGCACTCCTCAGCTGAGTTATGCTTTAACACGTGGCCTTGAGCAACAAAAACAAAGGATTCCTGACAAGGATTCAAATGAGGGATTCCAACAGCAGAGAGAGGCAAAGCTGAAGTGGGGACAAGCCAGGACTGTCTCTGCCACCTGTGCCTGAGAATTCTGGAGGTATCATCTAATGACATTAGAGAAAGAAAGCAGTATAAATAATCCAAGAAAGCAAACATATCATGGGTTGCTGATAATATAATTATAGTTTGAAAGAGTTAAAGACTTGCTTCAAAAATTGGGAAGAAAAAAAAGAAACTATCTAAAGGTAGTTAATTTATTAAAACAGAGTTTTCATATAAACAACCCATAATGGGCTGGAGAGATGGCGCAGCAGTTAAGAACACTGAGTCTTCTCTCACAGGACCCGGGTTCAATTCTCAGAGCCTGCATGTCAGCTCACAACTGTCTATAAGTCAAGTTCAACTGGATCCGACTTCCTCATAGAAACATACATGCAGAAAAAAAAAGTGGGGTGTGGCAGAACATGCCTTTCATCCCAGCACCCAGGAGGCAGAGGCAGGTGGGTTCCTGTGAGTGTCATGTGAGCTTGTTCTTCAGAGTGAAGCCACAGGCCAGCCAGGGGTACAAGGTAAAGCTGTGTCCCAAAACACCAACATAAATAAGCACATACACAAGTCATAACACATACACAAGCCATAGCATATACAAAAGCCATAGCAAATTCACAAGCCATAGCACATACACAAGCCATAGCACATTCACAAGCCATAGCACATACACAAGCCATAGCACATACAAAAGCCATAGCACATACACAAGCCATAACACATACACAAGCCATAACACATACACAAGCCATAACACATACACAGGGCATACCATATACACAAGCCATAG
>NC_034606.1:4109935-4116919 GCF_900095145.1 Mus pahari | reverse complement strand
CCATAGCACATACACAAGCCATAGCACATACACAAGCCATAGCACATACACAAGCCATAACAAACTGAGCTGTAGGAGTGAGGCATTCCGTTTACCATAGTAGAAAAACAAAATTAAGACTAAACAGATAGGCTGCTTACATGTTGCTATATGCCTGTAATCCAGCACTTGGGAGACTGAGGCTGGAGGATCTCTACAAACTTAAGGCCAATTTAGGCAACGTAGTAAGATTTTTATCTTAGGGCAAACAAATAAACGATAGATAATATGAAAAAAAAAAAACCTACTCACTGGAAAAGTTTTGATGCTTGTACAAGATAGAACATTTATCTTATTTTTGGCAAGTTAAGTAAATCTCCAAAATAAGACTTTAGCCTATTTTGTGTTGCTGCAATAAATTACCTGAGGTTGGGCACTTTATAAAGAAAACAGTTCTTTAGCACACAGTGGAGCCTCAGATCTTTCCACTGACATTGGTTTCAATAAAAATCTCATAGTGGATAGTGCCATGGTAGAAATGCCTGTGAGGGGGGAGTTCGCATGGAAAGAGAGGAGGCAAGGGGTAGCTGAGAAAGCTGAACCTTTTAAGGAACACTTCCTTCAATATAGGCTTTAGGGTCTCAACCCAGTCTGTTGAGAAAGAGCCCATCTATTCACAAGGGCAAGTACCCGTATCTTCAGATACTCCTTGGGTGACGCCGGTTTCAGCATGTGTTCTAGAGGGGTCAGGCACACACCCAATGACAGGAATTAGTCTCTCCAGCTCACACTATCTCAGAGAATGTGTATGTTAGGACATGGGGTTTACAGACAACCAGAATGCACGGGAGGGAATAAGAAGGCTCCTCCATGGGGTTGGTCCTGACAACGGCCATGACCAAGACCTATGAGGGGGTAAGTCTCATTTCCAATGGACAAGAAATAATTCAGTGAGTTAAGAAGGGAGAAGTCTTCGACAATGGAGTCTTTAGTGCTTGATGAACATGATGTTCCAAACCTGCTGGACAAGTCAGATTAGTGAGAAAAAAACGTGGGAAAGCTAACTGTCTGTTTAGAAAAGAGAAACTTCACAGAGCCCAGTTCTCCCCCTCGTTCCTCATACAAAAGTAAACACCAAATAAGACTGACGTTCAACGGCGTGTTGGGCTATAGAAGTATAAAGAGCAGATATGATACAGAATGATGTAGCAAAACGCAAGGCCCAAGACTGTGAGCCAAGCACTGATAGATGCTTAACCGAGTGTCGGAACTCGGGTGCTGCCTGCCCACACCATGCTCTCCAGAGGACATGCTGAGCAGCCGTCTGCTGGGGCAGAGGTGGCACACAGGGTGAGTGGCCTTGCAAAGTTCCTTATAGAACACAATGCACTCCTGTTATATAATCCAGCAACTGTGTTCTGGGGTGTCTTCTCAAAGATGTTAAAAAACATACCCAAATGTACCAAATGTCTGTAAAAAGCAGTTTGTACTTATAATTATCTAAACCGGGAAGCAACTGAGATGTCCTTTAAAAGATGGATAGTTAAGTGAACGAGGGTCCATCCCTACAGTAAAATATTGCTCACCACGAAAAAGAAATGAGCTATCAAAACATGGCTAGAAGTGGGAAAGAACCACAGGAAGAGCTAAGTGAGTTCACCAGACTGAAATGTTTCCCAGCTGATGCTGGCGCATAGGACCGTGTGCAGACAGATTGTGATGGGCAGGCAGAAGGGCAAAAGAAGGGAATCGAAGTGCAGAGCGTGACCCGGTCAGGGCAGCAAAGACCTTCAGTGCCAAGTCACAAAACCACAAGTCAATATTGACGCACCAGGGAAGACTCTTGTCTCCCTTGCCGGACTTGCCACTTCTGGGTATAGGCTGAGCAAGGCTAGCTAAAGGGCGTCCCCTAATGGCAGGTTTTGGAGTCTCTGGTTGCACCAAAGCGGAAAATTCCAAAACTCTTCAAGAAAGCAGTCAGGTTAGGAATGTGGGTAGTGAGTGGTGCAAGCGTGAAGCTGGTTCCACATAGGAAAGGCCAATGAGCAGAGGCCCTCACTGGAAGACACCGCCTGGAACCTTGGTCTGCACAGTTAGGAAGCTCAGCAGGTTCCCCTCGGCAGGGCTGCACTTCCCCTCCCACCTCGGCAGGGCTGCAGCTTCCCCTCGGCAGGGTTGGCGGGTCTGCTCCTCCGGGTAGCTCAGATGCTTAGCGTCTGGCCTCGCAGACATGCCCATTTGTGTATAGGCAAAATTCCACGTCTAAGACATAACTAGTAGATCTTGATGGGTTAAAACTCTATAGGGTTAAAACTCTTTAGAAGATGGGTTAAAACTCTATAGGGTTAAAACTCTTTAGAACCCATCAGTGCAGCCAGCTCAAAGGCATCAATGTTTACAGCAAAAGCCACGCTCTGAAGTCATTGCTACAAAGAAGTGTTTTTAGGAATGGAATTTAGCAAAGGATGAGAGAAGTATACACAAGCTCCACCCTCCTCAGGGCTTGTGTCTCTATGGGTTTTCATTCCCTCTACACCTCTTAAGCAAGGAGGCTTTCCCAGCATGTGGTCTCCCCAGGATGACCCATCAAGGACTAAAAGGGCTCCTGTCACGAGGAGCCACCACTTGGAGGAAAACAGTCCCCTCCTACAGAACCTTTCCTTTTCATACTTCATTAACATTTGTTGGCATATGCATTTAATCCCCGTACTCTGGAGGCAGAGGCAGATGGAGCTCTGAGTTCAAGGCCATCCTGGTCTACCAAGGGAGTCCCAGGACTGCCAGGGTTACAGAGAGAACCCTGTCCTGAAAAAAAAAATCAATAATAACGTGCATGCTAATGGTGTGATGGTCTGTACACGCATGTAACATATGCTGATCAATTGCAACCTTCCTTTCTCTAACCCCCCACCCCCACACCCTTACCAAGCGGCAGCCATCACTGTTCAACAAGCAGCTGACTGCCTTTGACTCTTCAGTATAGACAGAACCTGTGGTAATCAAGTTTCCATGTCTGGCTTATTTGATGTCACTTAACATCCCCAGTTCTTACCTTGCTGAAAATGACAGGATTGAATTAAGACTTTGAGTTGAAAATGGTCCATTATGTAAATATCTTATTCATCTTCTTCATTCATTTGCTGTTGGACACCCATACTGAGACGTGAGATTAAACCTCATTTTGAGGGTTCAGTTCATCACACAGAGTCCTGGCAGCAGGACCCGAGGGAACATCCTCAGCCAGGGATGGTGCAGAGAGAGATGCACGCTGGTGCTCTGCTCCTCTATCCAACCAAAGGCCATGCCATGGCCAAGCTGCCCATGTTTCAGGGACATCTTCCCACTTCAGTCCACCTAGTCTTGAAAATCTCACAGATGGGCCCAGAGGTCTGTCCCATATGTGATTCTAGATCCTGCCATCATAACCAGGCTCTCAGGAGGGACAGGCTCCAGTGTGAGATGGCAAGGCCAGTTAATACCAGAGATAACCAGATGGCGAGAGGCCATGAATCACAAGAGAATAAACAACAGAAACCAATGCCACTTGGCACCATCAGAACCCAAAAGATACTTCCTGGAATACGTTCTTGTAACTTTATTTATTTAATTAAATTTGTTTATTTATTTATTTTTAGTTTTTTGAGACAGTGTTTCTCTGTGTAGACCTGGATGTCCTATAACTTATTCTGTAGACCAGGCTGGCCCTGAACTCAAAGATCTACCTGCCTCTGTCTCCTGAGTGCTGGGACTAAAGGTGTGTATTGCCTGGCTTGTTGCTGTTTTTGTTTGTTTTCCAGATACAATTAGAGACCTTGAGTGGAGATAATTCTGTACCCTCCCACCTCCCCCTTGCCCTCTCTTAAGCACTAGATTTACAGGCATGTACCCCACATCTGATTATTTTTTCTTTAATTTGTATCTTATATGTATGAATGCTTGCCTGCAGGTGTGCATATGTGCAACATGTGTGTGCCTGACCTTCCTGGAGGCCAGAAGACGCTACCCTGGGACTGGAGGTATAGGCAGTTTTGAGCCTCCTGATGTAGGTGTTGGAAATCTTATGGAAGAGCTCTTAACAGCAAGTGCTCTTAACACCGCGGCCATATCTCCAGCTCCTACCTCCACACCAGTTTCATGCAACACTGGGGATTGATCCCAAGGCCCAACACATGCCAGAGATGCCACCTCTCACTCACAACACTTTTAGTGTCTGTCTGTATCACAGTTTTGAATGCACTTTCAATAGTCAAAATGGCAGCTCAGAGGCTCGAAGTGAAAGGTTACGTGTCTTTGCAATGGGGAACTCCGATGGTGCCTGCTCTTCTGTGCCCAGGTGGGCCCATCCAACCCTCAGGCAGATTCCAGAACTGACCCACTCCTTGCTGAGATCCTAGGGAGAGCCGCCCAACATCTGGAGGAGACAAGCGGGCGGCCTGAAGCGTCTGTGCTGCCCTGCTCCCAAAATTGGTTGGGCAGTAACAAAAATCTCACCGGTTGCCTCATCCCCTGTGACACAATATCGCCACCTGCTGGCCAAAATGCCACGGTGAATCTGTGCACATCAAATAAGAACGTAGTGTTCCACTATGTTCATAGCAGCCTTATAATAGCCAGAAGCTGGAAAGAACCCACATGTCTCTCAGCAGAGGAGGGGGGAACAGAAACAGGCCTGGGGATGAGGCTGGCGACGGCACAGTGGCTGGGAGCGTTTGCTGCTCTTCCAGAGCATCTGGGTTTGCTTCTCAGCACCCACATCAGGGGATTCATTCACACTTGTCCCTAACTCTTCAGTACCCTTCATCGACACTGCACCCATACACATCAAGTAAATCTTTTTAAACTGCTGGTAAAAAGCCAGGCGGTGGTGGCACACATCTTCCAGCTCAGCATTTGGGAAGCAGAGGTGGGCAGATCTCTGAAGCCAAGGCCCAACCTGGCCGACAGAGCTCGTTCTAGAGTAGTCAGGGCTATACAGAGAAACCCAGTATCAACAGAGAAACAACGCAGGTAAAATGGAGGCTCTCAGGTGTGGTGGTTTGAAAAGGAACGACCAGATGTCCCTCAGCGGGGAGGGGGGAGAGGGGGGGCTTGGCCATAGGGAGTGGCACTATTGAGAAGTGTGGCCTTGCTGGAGTAGATGTGGCTTTGCCGGAGGAAGCGTGTGACTGAAGGTTGGGCTTTGAGACCCATCTCAGAAGCTCAAGTCTGGCCAGTATGTCACCTGCTGCTCTCTGCTGATCCAGATGTGGAATTCTCAGCTTCTTCTCCAGCATCATGTCTGCCTACACACCACCATGCTTTCTGCCATGATGAAAATGGTCTAAACCTCTGAAACCATAAGGCAGTCCAAATTAAATGTTTTCCTTTATAAGATTTGCTGTGATCATGGTATCTCTTCATGGCAACAGAAACCCAAATCGACACAGTAAGGCAGCCTATAAAACCACTTTTTATACAATATTTGAAGTACACGGTTCAGCCTCAACATTAGACTTCCTAGACAGTTGAGGCTATGGAACTGGGCATGTTGGCTGCACACCATGACCCTAGCACCTGGTCATGAGGGCAGGAGGACTGGGAGTTTGTGGTAATTTTTTCACTACACAGTGAATTCAAGCCCAGTCAGGGCCATGTGAAATCCTGCCTCACAGCAAAAACTAAAAATAAAGAAAACTTGGGACAATGCTTAGATGTGATGCTTTTACTGAGAGAAAATGGTAGAGTAGGAAAGACAAATGGAAAAAGTAGAGTAAGGAAGAATAGAGAGCCAGTGTTGGCAGTCATGTAGTAGCGGATCATTGCTCCACAGGCATGGGAGACACAGCCAATGAAGCCATAGAGAAATAGCATCCATCCGTGGGAGATTTGAGGAGAATGAAGAGCTACACATTCCTCTCCACTGTGTAGAGTCCATGGAAGGTTTAACTCCGAGGCGCACCATCATCCTAGCCTCAAAGTGATTGGTAAACTCTCAGAGACAAGGAGACGGGAAAAGCCAAGAGAATCTAAGTGCGCAGGCGTGTCCCTGCTTCAGAGAGGGTCAGGATTGGAGCAGGGAGCTGTAGGGTGGAGGGAAAAGGGTTTGATGAAAGGAAACCTCACCTCAAAGCAAGAGTGTGGAGAACTGAGAGGAGGTTGTTTCTGGTTCCTGATCGTCATCTGTCCCTGAGGTGCGACCCTGCAGGTCTGTTGTCATCGGCCTTCCCTGCTGAGTCTCCACAGCCCCTGTGTTCCCATCTGCTCCAGGTAATCTGTCTGCTTCTTCCACTTCTAACCACAGGAACTCCACAGGTTCTCTAACCCCATCTGACTTCTTTGGTTAGAATCTTACATTTTTGGAGGGAGGTGGGGGGAGGCACTGGAGGATGGCTCCGTGGTCAAAAGCACTGTCTGCCCTTCCAGAGGACCCGGATTCTAAAACCCACGTGGCAGCCCGAAGCTGTCTGTAACTCCTGTTCCAGGGAATCCTGAAACCCCGCACAGACATGCTTGCAGTCAAAATATCATTGTATATAAAATAAAAATAAACAAATTATTAAAAAAAAACAGCTATTACCGTACAGTAACCCAGAGTATTTAAACTCTGATGTATGAGCATACTGCATACAACATAAACAACTATGATGATGATGATGATGATTTGATTCAAAGGATAGTAGTTTTTGAATTTAAGTTCATTAAATATATTTTTTAAAAACTTGTGTGTGTGTGTGTGTGTGTGTGTGTGTGTGCTAGTATGTGCCTCTTCTAGGTAAAAGGTACAGAGCACTGACTGAAACCATTGTCTCCTGAACATGCACACTGTCATTTCTGTTACTCCACGTTCTTTCAGATGACCTAATTAATTAGACTCACCATATTGCAAATATCTACCTGGAATGTGATTTTTTTTTTTAAACATCAGCTTTTGTGGCTATGAATGTTTCTCTTGGAACAGGTGTAGCTGCATCTCAGAGGCTCTGTTAAGTTGTGCCTCATTTTCACTTTATTCTGTGGATTAGATCT
>NC_034606.1:4099023-4109360 GCF_900095145.1 Mus pahari | reverse complement strand
TCCTTCTCTTTCTTCTTCTTCTTTAGTTTTTTGAGACAGGGTTCCTCTGTGTAGCCCTGGCTGTTCTGGCATTCTCTCTGTACACCAGGATAGCCTCCAACTCACTGAGATCTGCCTTCTGTGCCTCAGTTGTGCCTTCTGTTGAGGTTAAAGGCATGTACCACCACCGTGCCTGGCTAGTTCCTTTTGTTGTTGATTCCTAGTTTTGATTATGGCCTGATAAGATACAGTGAAATGTTTCTGTTCATTTGGCGTGACTTAACTGAAGGTGGTTTTGTGGACTGCAGAGATGTAAATTCTGTTTCTGCTAAACAGAATATTATGTATGTAATTAGTAAGTCTGTTTGTTCTATTCTATCTTAACTCTAAGATGATCTGTTAACTTTAGATGATCTGCTGTCGTGATTTAAGGCATGGCGGGGAAACAAATTCCTCAAAACCCGGTGGAAAAGGTTCTAGTACTTTTATTTATCCATAAACAGCAAAAAGCAAGTGAACGGTAAAACTGGCTGGCACTGGTTTGTTCACGGGCTCCCTCACTAACCTTTCCAGGCTGGCAGGCGTAGTCTTAGCTCCCATCAGCACGCAGGTAAGATGCGATGTTCCTTGCTTCGGATCCTCTGGAGCTGAGCGGCTCTGGTGGTGGTGCAGGCTTTCTTGTCTAAGCAGCAGATGTTGACGTCCGCGTGGGGTCCACGCAGATTTATTTCTCGACCCGAAGTTTCTTCACAGGGCTCTCGGGAGTTGAGCAATTTTGCCATGCCAGACCGGAGTTTTTAAGCTAAATTCAGTCAATTACAACTAGGGCATTCCACACATTATTCCATGCACTTCTTTTATCACTCGCACGCACATGCGCTCTCTATGGCTCTGTTTTCATAGTTATCTAGGGCCACGGGCAGGTCCAAGACGTCACCTACCTTGGACTAGGGCGTTGGGCGTGAATTGTTTTTCATCCTTCGCGCCCATTCTCTAAGGCTTGGTTTTCATTACTATCCGTAGCCGCGGGAAGTGTAGGGCTGAAGCCATTTTTACAGCATTGGGAAAAATGTTCTCTGAGCCTTATGTTCTTTAAATCTATCTAAAGGAAAGAGTGGGGTATCACGCTCATCCACTGTAATTACATTAAGCTCTATTACTTTTCAAGTGTCTCAGTGTCTGTTGCATGTGTGTGTACAGCTGTAGTCTCAGTGTCTGTTGCATGTGTGTGTGTACATCTGTGGTCTCAGTGTCTGTTGCATATGTGTGTACATCTGTGGTCTCAGTGTCTGTTGCATGTGTGTGTACATCTATGGTCTCAGTGTCTGTTGCATGTGTGTGTGCAGCTGTGGTCTCAGTGTCTGTTGCATGTGTGTGTACAGCTGTAGTCTCAGTGTCTGTTGCATGTGTGTGTACATCTGTAGTCTCAGTGTCTGTTGCATGTGTGTGTGCAGCTGTGGTCTCAGTGTCTGTTGCATGTGTGTGTACATCTGTGGTCTCAGTGTCTGTTGCATGTGTGTGTACATCTGTGGTCTCAGTGTCTGTTGCATACGTGTGTACAGTTCCAGCTTCTTAATGAATTTTAATGGTCTTGAAAATTTGTCTTCTGACATGTTTTAGTTTGATATCTAATGTGTCTGATATCTAAATTCCTCTGTTGGCTTGTTTGCACTTTCATTAACTGATACATTGTCACAATGTTTTGATTCTCAGTCTATGAATGAAGTGTACTTTGAGAGAACATTTTAGCCATCTGACCAATGGATGTGCCTTGGTTGGTGAATCCACACCACTTGCACCTAACACTATTTTTTGAGAATGTTAACTGGTTCTAGTAAATTCTGATGTTTTCTTAGTTTGTTACATTGTTGAGAGTTGTCCTATTGTTATGTATTGCAAAGCTAAACTCTGTACTAGGAGGTCTAGTTACCTACAAGAGAATTCTTACTTGTTTCTGTTGTGCAAACCTTGTTCCTCAATTTAAAACTACTGGTTAAATAAAAGTGGTACAGCTAATTACGGGAGCGAAGAGAGGTAGGCAGGCTCTGAGTTACCTAGCTGGGGGTTGCAATGGAGGAGAGAGGACATGAAGGAGGAGGAAGTCACTCTGAGAGGAGATGGACCAGGAGAAACAGCAGGTATTTAGGGTATAAGCCTGGGGAAGCAGCCGGACCAGCACCAGGAAAAGCAGATTAGGAATTAACCTCCAGTAATTGTCAAAGCCAAATAAACCCAAGGTCCCAGTCTCACTCATTTGGTATCTGGGTAGCACAGAGCCTTCAGCCAATGAGCTTCCCTGGGTATTCCTTCACAGAAAAGGTATTTAATCCCTGATTCACCCCGAATAAAGTATCTGTATTCACCCACCATCAAATATGAACAAGCAAGGATCTTCTTTACATCAAGGATCACGTGGGGAAGACCTTCGCCTTAAAGAGCAGAGCCTAAACTCCCAAGGGAGGCCATCTCTCTCGCAGCCCCTCCAGTACACTTCTGTTCTCACTCCCATTCAGGCAGGGAGCTGCTCATCCTCCCTGCTCCCCCTGGTCTGCAGACGCCCCGCCCGCCCGAGGAAAAGGTGTGTTTTTTAGCAAGGGGAAGAAGGGCAAGGCCTGCCAGAGCCACTCCCCAGTCCGTCCCGCCCACGATGACCGGAACATCGTCCATTTCCCCTTCATCCTGCACAGGCCCCCTTTTATTGCCTCTGTAGATTTCTGAAGCACACGCTTGCTCCCTCGTCATCTCTTTAGAACAGTGTCTGCTTTTTTCTCATTCTGCCTCCCCTTCACTGAGTCACATGGAGACTGCTTCTATTTCCATTACAGACAGCGAGGTCATGAAGGGACAACAAGCAAGTGAGTGAACCTTGGCTAAAAGAACATTTGAGGCAGCTGGGTGTGGTGGCGCACACCTTTAATCCCAGCACTTGGGAGACAGAGGCAGGCAGGTTTCTGAGTTTGAGGCCAGCCCGGTCTACAAAGTGAGTTCCAGGACAGCCAGGGCTACACAGAGAAACCCTGTCTCGAAAAACCAAAAAAAACAAAAAAACAAAAAAACAAAAAACAAAACAAAACAAAAAAAACATTGAGGCAGTTTTTTTTTTCCATATTTTTATTGATTATTTGGGAATTTTACATCAAGCGCACTGATCACATTCACTTCCAGTGTTCCCAGGTCCAGCCCTGTCCTTGTGATTTCCCCTCAACACACAGAAGGAGGAGGAGAGGAAGGGAAGGAGGAGGAAGAAAAGGAGGAGGAAGAGGAGGAGAGGAAGGGGGAGGAGGAGAGGAAGGGGGAGGAGGAGGAGGGGGGAGGAGGAGAAGAGGAAGAGGAAAAGGAAGAAGAAGAAGAAGAAGAAAAGAAGAAGAAGGAGAAGGAGAAGGAGAAGGAGAAGGAGAAGGAGAAGGAGAAGGAGAAGGAGAAGGAGAAGGAGAAGGAGAAGGAGAAGGAGAAGGAGNAAGAAGGAGAAGGAGAAGGAGAAGGAGAAGGAGAAGGAGAAGGAGAAGGAGAAGGAGAAGGAGAAGGAGAAGGAGAAGGAGAAGGAGAAGGAGAAGAAGGAGAAACAACCCACAAGTCTAATTTTGTTGCTCATAAGCTCACTGGAGAACATGATCAAACTTCCAGTGCTCCTTAAGGAAACTGAGTCCTTCCCCTCCCGAATCTCTGCCAGAAGTCATCAACTGTGGAGAGCTCACTTCAGCATCCTTATCCTTATCCTTATTTTTAAAAGTTTTTTTTGATGCTTACTGTCTAGGCTGTTACTTTGGGGGTGGGGGAGTGAGTGGGGAGAGGGGTTGTCACGGACGCTCTCTATGCCCTTCCTTCTCAACTGAATTTACACTCAGTGCAAAAGTAACTTCTTGTCTTTACAGTCAGTTAGGGCCTGGGCCATAAACATCCACGTGATCTCCAGAATCAGCACACAGACCTCAGCATGGATGTCTCAGCCTGGTCTCCAGTGACAGCACAGAGCACAGAAGTCAACATGGTCCTCCTCTGCCCTGGGACACAGTCACCAACAGAGCCCTCAGAAGCAGTACAGGACGAGGCATCAACAGCATGGGCCGAGGACACCAATATCCCCAGCAGCAGCATAGCTCACGGACATCAGCACCGGCCACCTACAGCAACATGTCTTCCAGCAGCAGCACGGCCCATGGATATCAACGTGGCTTCAGTGGTGGCTTAGATCACAGACATCGACACAGCCCTTGGTGGTAACATAGGCCATGGACATCAACAGAGTCTCCAGTTTTAGCAGGACTTCCAGACAGGATCCTCATTGGTAGCACAAGTTGCAAACAACATGGTTCAGATGGCTGCATGGACCATTCACATGAACATGGCCCTTGTTGGCAGCACTGCCCATGAACATCAACATGGATTCAGATGGTGGCGTAGAACGTAACCTTCAGCTTTCTACTCACACCTGTCTGTGCTGCCATGTCTCTAGTCCCTCTGCTACACATGAACAGCTCCACCTCTCCATCACATATTCATTTATTGTAGTGGCATTGGGAGCAAGTGTGTCATGCAGTATATTTTTTGCCCAAACACCTTTACATGTAAATATTCATTGTAATGAATTATTGGTGTGGTTCAAGACTTCTGGCTTCTGATACTGGACCATAAATACTGGACCATCACCGAGACTTGTCTTGAATATCCCACTGTGACCCACAGTCAGGATGATCTAGCAGCTAGGCAGGGCATTCAGATGCAGGTTCCACTGGAGATCCATGCGGCTGAATCCCTCCCAGCCCTTCATGTCTCTGCCTCCTGAGGGTCACTGGGCTCTATCTTTCCACTTATAGCCCGCAGGCAGCACCACTATGCACAGCCTCCTCTCTGATTTCCCAACAGGGCCAGCAGAAAGGACTGCAGCCACAGCAGCCACAGACTGGGGGCTAGCCAGCAGACCTAGGATGGCCTGTTCAGTGGCATCTGGTTCTGTAGGACCGGCTTCTCTTGTAGATGGGGTAGATGTTGGGGTGGGCTGACTCAAAGCGCTGGATGTGGGTGCCGTTGGCCAGCCACTGGCCATGTGTGGCTCTAGAGGCAGTATTACTATATAGCCCAGGCTGTCCTGGAGCTTACAATCCTCCTGCCTCAGCTCTCAAAGTGCTTGAGTCATAGGCATACCACCAAAGCCTGGTACTTGGTTGATTTTATAACCTATTATTCTATGAAACATATAATTATAAATATTTGGCAGTTTGCTTGGCATATGTCCAACTAGTCAGACATGAAACAAAGCAGGCACTCGAATGTTTGTTGGCTAAAGGCGGAGAGCAACTGTGGAGCCATGCAAATATTAAATAGCTTTTGGATGCCATGCAAGTGAATGAGCAACAGCTAGTTAGCTAGTTAGCTAGTTAGCTAGCAGAGCCCAGAACGTCAGCACTGAAAGTTTCCTAAAAGCAAGGGCTAGAGAGCCTCAGTGCTTAAGGGCACTTGTTGCTCTTTCAGATGACCTAGGTTCTGTTCCCAGCACCCACATGACAGCTCACAACCGTGTGTGCCTCCAGTTCCTAGGAATCTGGCACCCTCTTTAGACCTACACAGGTTCTACACATGTATAATGAACACACACAGAGAAAAATAAAACATTTTAAATTATCTATTGTTTTTTAAGTTTAAAATTTTAAAAATTACTTAAAAAATAAAATAAAACCCAAGAGAGTGTGAACTCCAGAGTAACATTTGATTGGCTCAAAACAACCCACATACACATAAGCATGTTTATGGGTGTGCTTTAAAATAAATTCTTAATTGTCTAGAGTATCAATTACCAGAAGCTCAAATTGAGATGTTGCTCCTGGTGTGAGTCACTGCCCTTCTACCGATGCTCAAGTAACAAGATGATACTGCAAGATGATAAAGGCTTCCTGAGTTGCCAAAGAGTGGCCCAGGCAGCGCTGGTGGAGCTAAGGACAGATCATTGCTGTGGGCCTGTGTAGATGTCATTCATCACCAATGCTGCTCTATGTCTACCAAAACAGAAGAACCAATTTTCAAGCAATCCCATTTCTCCACCATTGCTAGAAAGCAGGGTTCTCTACAGTGTGAACGGCCAAACTTTCAACCCTGCAAGAAACTGGTGGGGATTAGATTTGTATTTACATGGAAATTCATATGTCTGCCGCAGGTCCCTGCCAACAGTTAGTTTTTTGACTGGTCAGTAAAGAGCCAGTGGCCAATGACTGAGCAGGGGATAGAGGCGGGACTTTTAGGATTCCTTGGGGGGAAAAATGCAGAGACAGGAAGAGGGATTCCACCAAGAGAAGGGAGATAGGACACACAGGAAAAGGTGCAGGAGGGAGAGCCTGCCAACATGTAAGAATTGGAGGAAGTAGACCCAGGGGCCACTCCCTCAACTGGGTCTCAGGTAGCAGAGATGAAATATAGATTTGGTAAGTATTAACTCAGGAATATCAGAGGGATGTGTTAGCAACGTGGAGGTTCAAGAGTGGCCAGCCACTGAACTAGATAAGGCATATTAAAATATAAAGACTCTGTGTTTGTGTGTGTGTGTGTGTGTGTGTGTGTGTGTGTGTGTGTTCATCAGAGACCCAGAGTATCTGGGGTGGGTGGCATGAAGCACATGACCTCCTGCTGGGAGCGTAGAGTGGACTCTGATAATTTACTGCCACAAGAAACCACAGGGTTGTAAAGACTGTGGTAACTGAATACACCTCAGTGCTCACTCTCTGCCCAGAGCACATGGTGTCTCTAGTGCTGTCATGTGTCTGAAGAACGAAGAAGTGGATGACCCCAAGTGACAAAGGCAATTTTCTTACCCCTCCCCCCCAAAAGTTATAAGACTTGGTCTGGTAATCTAAAAGACAAAAGAAAATGCAGGGGGCTGGAGTGATGGTTCATCAGTTAATCAGTTAAGAGCACTGGTTACAGGTGGCTACAGTGTACTCATATATGTAAAATAAATAAATCTTATATAAAAAAGAAAAAAATAGAAAGATTAGTTCTCTCTCAAAACAAAACAAAACAAACAAACAAACAAAAAAAACAAAGAACAAAATTCACTTTGTAGACCAGGTTGACCTTGAACTCAAGATCTGCCTGCCTTTGGCTCCCAAGTGCCAGGATTAGAGGTGTGTGCTACCACCACTTGGCTTTTATCTGCAGTTTTTTTTTTTTTACACAAGATCATGCTATCTGCAAATGGAATTTTTCTCCTTACTTTCCATACTTTTTTCTTTTTTATTGCATTAGCTAGTATTCTCAGTAATATTGAAGAGGGTGACACGAGGCACCATCTCTGCCTTGTTGCTTATCTTGGCTGGGACATTAGAAAGGTTAATTGTTAAGTCCCAATCTCTCTCTCTCTCTTTTTAAAATATTTATTTATTATATGTAAGTACACTGTAGCTGACTTCAGACGCTCCAGAAGAGGGCACCAGATCTCATTACAGATGGTTGTGAGCCACCATGTGGTTGCTGGGAATTAAACTCAGGTCCTCTGGAAGAGCAGTCAGTGCTCTTAACCACTGAGCCATCTCTCCAGCCCCCGTCCAATCTCTTTGAAGTGTAGTTGAAAGAGACTACGCTATCTGATCCCTGATATGGTAGAATTTTAATACATTTAAGTGAAAGTCACAGTGAGGGACAGAAGGACGCACTAGTCAGTCTGTAGGAGCCAAGCTGCACTGCCCCATCTTTGAGGCTCCAGGCGAGGATTTGCTCTGGGAAGTCCGAGTGGAGAGGAGGAGAAATGCATGGTTCTCACAGACCCCTCCTCCTGAGCCTCTGATCAGGGTGAAAAGTGCCAGGGCTATTCCAGACAGCAACACTAGAGATGAGTTCCTACAGGGAGAATCAGGGGTTCAGAGCTACCACTCTTTACTTATTCCCTTGAGACAAGATCTCTCCCCGAACCTTGAGTGAGGCTGGCAGCCAGCAAAGACTGTCTCTGCCCTCTCCTGCACTGAGGCTGCAGGTTTGAAAGTGCCCATGCCACAGTCTTTATGGAGGAGCAGCTACTTGAACTCACATTCCTTATGTTGGCATAAGCAAGTGCTGTTAGCCACTGAACCATCTCCCCAGCCCTTAGCAATTTACTTTATACGGAATCTTCAAAGGCTCTGCATGGGAGCTTACAGGAAGTAGAGGTAAGAAACGTAATGCAAGGTTGTCTGATGGCAATGTCTGAGGCCAGCAGGGTCTGTAGAGAGACTTCTAAGCCAGCTGAGGCCACACAGTCAGATCTTGTCTAAAGCAAGAAGAAAAGAGGACAGGGTGAGGAGGAGGAGGAAGAGGAGGAGGAGAAAGAGGAGGAGGAGGAGGAGAAAGAGGAGGAGGAGGAGGAGGAGGAGGAGGAGGAGGAAGAGGAGGTACCTAGATGAAATGCAAGGATCCATTTACTAGCATATGGGATGGTTCTGATCGGGTACTAATATGGGGAAGAGGGCATGTTTGTGTCTTTACAGGATGCTGAAGGAGAATGGTGGCTGCCATAGCAATTGGTGAGACATGCTGATGCTGGGACAAAGAATAATGTTGACTGTGAGCTGCTGAATGCCCGGACAATGGTGACAGGGAAGTTGTATTGGGCATATGTTCCTGACCCACCTTTGATTACCTATATCCCAGATAGGACAAGCTGCCTTGTCCCAAGCTTTTAGATCTTATGGGATATTGAGATTGGAAATTACATTCAAAAAATTAATCAAATAGAGAAGTTGATACAATGACCCTTATCTTTCCTTCAATGTGACCAGTTATTCTGACTCAATTATGGGCTGGGCTGGAAATCAATCCAATATTGGAAAAAAGGAAATGACAGTGGGCATTTGGAGGGCTGGTTCTGGAAATTTTCAGAGACATATTTGGGAATTGGAAGCTGCCTTGTATGATGGTATGATTGCTGTGAATAAAAACGCAACAGATTCTGGGGTTAAGATAAATGTAACATCCTGTGTCACCCCACATAATCTTTACTAATTGGGGATGTTATTTTTGTTATTGGCTCTAATAATGAGTTCAATGTTTTTTGTTTAAATTGTCTTTTGTTCAATTGTGTTTCTGCATTGGACAATGGTCTATCTGTAATAGTCGTACATCAACCAGCTTTTATTGTGATCCCTGTAAATTTATCTGAACTTTGAAAAAGCTTACAAATATTGGAAGAAGTGAGTTAGGCTTCAGATAGAAGCAAGAGGGCAGTGGGCTTGATTATTGCTGATATAGCAGCTTTAATACATTAATAACTAATATCACTGCTTCTGCAATTGTTTTGATGCAAGAAGTTAAGACAGCCACTTTTGTTAATCATTAAGCAAAAATTGTTACTAATGCTCTGAGTATTCAAGAGGATTTGGATAGGCATTTGGAACAACGAACTGATGCTCTTTATTGATACTATCCAAAGTATTAGAGAGAAGGTTCAGAGTAAGAAGCCATCTCAAGTGTCACACTAAATACCAATGGTTTGTGTCACTTCTAAAATTTACAATGAGAGTCACTATTGATGTGTTAAAATAGCAGCTCAAGTCTGAACACAGCACACTGGGCCCAAACAGTTCCATGTGTGAGAGGTTTATTGGGGCGGGGGTGGGAGGTGGTGGCAGAAAGAGAAGGGGATTCTGGGAATATGGTGCCTGTTGTCGTGGCAACAGGTCTGTAGGTCACACTGTTGCCTATGTGATGTCATAGGTTTGGGAGGTCCTGATGTCAACTTGCCTCCCTTTTTGTTATTATAAAGAGAAGGAAAGATAAAAGGAGGGGGAAGGCGATGGTGAAAAGGGAACGAGGGTGTCCTGTCTCTTAAACTGCTTCCTGCTGTCTAGGGGCATCATTCATTTAGGGGTGTAGCTGGATTTCACCATCAAGATCCACTTGGTAGACATTTGCATCAGGTTCCTCTGTGGGCAGCAGCTGGTAATCCTGTAACAGGATCTGATTAATAGTTTGGCTAGAGATTTTTTGTATTTGTCGTTGAAGGAATGAAGAAACAAGATTAATGAGGCAGGAAGCAAATAATAACGCCAGGAAGATGACTAGGAAAGGTGTCATGAAAGGGAGTATCCACTTCCATATATCCCAGAGCTGGAGGTCTCACGATCCTTGAAGTTCCTTATGTCTGACTGTAGCTCCTGGATTTTATTTCTCACTATCCCAGATTGGTTGCCATAGAAACAGCATTCTTCTTGGAGGAACAGGCAAAGACCACCTTCTTTAGTTGTCAGAACATCTAGCCCACATCGGTTCTGAAGCACCACAGCTGCCAAAGAATCAATCTGTTTCTGGATAGTAAGCAGTTTCACACATTTCTTGAAGATCGCTTTTAAACTTGGAAGTGAAATGTATTATATTGGGTCACGGAAGTCATTATCCCTGCA